>NC_084789.1:12659770-12948468 GCF_028858725.1 Colius striatus | reverse complement strand
TAGGTGGTGGAGTCACTGTCCCTGGAGGTGTTTAAGAGATAGTTAGATGTTGTGCCTAGGGAAACGATTTAGTGGTTGATAGGGCTAGGACAAAGACTGGACTCGATGATCTTAAAGGTCTCTTCCAGCTGAAACGATTCTATGATTTTATAACTGTGGCTTGTTACAGCAGCAGCAGAAGGGAGTGAGAATGTGAGAACAACATCTCCACAGACATCAAAGTCAGCGGAGAAGGAGGGGGAAGAGATGCCCAGGCCCTGGAAGAGACATTCACCTGTTACCTGTGGTGAAGACCATGGTGAGGCAGGCAGTTTCCTTGTAGTCCATGGAGGTCCATGGTGGACCAGAGATCCACTTGCAGCCCATGGAGGACATCACGCTGGAATGGGTGGATGCCTGAGGGAGACTGTGATCCTGTGGGAAGCCTGCGCTGGAGCGAGTTCCTGTCAGGACCTGGGAACCCGTGGGAAGAGAGGAGCCCACGCCAGAGAGCAGGTTTGCTGTCAGGACTGGTGATCCTGTAAGGGACTCACGCAGGAGCAGTAGGTACCTGAACAACTGTGTTCCCTGTGGATGACCCACGCTAGAGCAGTTTGTGAAGAAGTGTAGCCCCGTGGGAAGGACTCACATTGGAGAAGTTCATGAAGGACTATCGCCCGTGGGAGGGACCCCACACTGTAGCAGTGGGAAGTGTGAGGAGACCTCCACCTGAGAAGAAGCAGCACCAAAGTCCATCTATAATGAACTGACCATAACCTCCATTCCCTGTGCTGCTGTGGGGGAGGCGGCAGGGACCTGGGAAAAAATGGACGGGTGGGGGAGGTGTTTTAAGATTCAGGTTTAGTTTCTCATTTTCCCTCCTCTGTTTTGATTGTTCATTAATAAATCAAACCATTTGTCCCCAAGTTGAGTCTGTTTTGCCCATGACGCTAAGTGCTGATTGATCTCCCTGTCCTTATCTCGACTCGCAAGCCCTCTGTTATATTTCTTTCTCTCCTGTTCAGTTTAGGAGGGGGAGTGATAGAATGACTTGGTGGGCACCTGGCACCCAGGCAGGGCTAAAACACCACAAACAAGCAGAAAGTTATTGCTTGAAAATGGCTGTTGCTTCCCAAAATATTCATGAAGGGCCTCTGCCATCTGTCTCCAGTACACACCAGTGGGAAGTTAGTACCCTCAAATGTGGCATCAACCCATCTGTCTCCATGTACCAGCCTCCTACCTTCTTCCCTCCTGCAGGGACCAACAGGCCAAACTCTGTCCCCTTCTTCCCTGGTAAAGGGTCACTTTTCAAGAGAGCATCATCTCCATCCTCCCAAGGCCACCCTTGGTCCTGGTGGCCATGGTGCCCTGAACATGGGTCCCTTGGTCTTGCTGCTGACGTGTGGCTCTGGTGCTGTTGTACGCCCCGTGTAGTACACCTAAATGAACAGAGAAACAAAGCTGTGATGAGTAAAAATGCTGCTGACAAACATCTTCTGGGTCTATGTTAGACATGGACATGCTGCAAATCCATCTCCTGTCCAGACTAGCTGCTCCACCAGAAATGATTTCCAGTCCCAAACTGGACACACTCAAACAGCTGAGAGAACGTTTGTTAAACTCAGTTTCTTTGGTGCTACAGTAATGGTTCTGTAAGATGTGCAAGTGATCTCTGAAACTGCTGATGTGTCTTCCAGGAAACCAAAGCAAGAAAGACAGAAAGAGGCAATCCTGTCTCATGTGGCGCTGCGGATGCTGGGGTTTTATGAGCTTTATCTGTGCCACCTTCATCAGGAGATGACACTTTCCCAGCCCAAATCTGCTCTGTCAGGAAGGAGGAGAAGCCAAGTGAGGAGAAAAAGACAGCCTGAAGTTTATGGCTATTGTTTAGGTCAATAATGTATTGATTACGTATTTTGTGGGCTAAAGGTTGAGCTTTTTTAAGGGCAATTGGCGTCTGCAAGATTTGATTTAAGAGAAAGAAAAGAATTTAAATGTAATGTTTGCTTTATATTTCAGTTGGGAGAAACTTGCAAGATTGCAGATGCTAAAGGTGCTTTTTCTTGGGGGGAGGTTGAGGTTTTTTTTTTTCTGGAGCCATCACGAAGAGCTTCGTTTCAGGGTGAAAATGTCTCTCTCTTCTCTCTGCTCCACTGCTCAGCACTGCAGAGACACAAGGCACTAAGCAGAATATTTAATCTGAAGCTCGGTCAAGTAAATAAACTAGGTACTCAATATCCCATATCAAGGAATGAAGGTGGGTTTTTCCCCCTGAAGGAACAGCCTGAGCAATGAAACAACATGCTGTGTTGACTGTGCTGCCATTCAGCGGGATCTCGATCGGCTTGAGAGTTGGTCAGAGAGGAACCTCGTGAGGCTCAACAAGGACAAGTGCAGAGTCCTGCACCTGGGGAGGAACAACCTCATGCGCCAGTACAGGCTGGGGATTGACCTGCTGGAGAGCAGCTCTCCAGAGAGAGACCTGGGAGTGCTGGTTGACAATAAACTAACCATGAACCAGCAATGTGCCCTCGTGGCCAAGAAGGCCAATGGCATTCTGGGATGCATCTAGAAGAGTGTGGCCATCAGGTCGAGGGAGGTTCTCCTCCTCCTCTACTCTGCCCTGGTGAGGCCTCATCTGGAGTAATGTGTCCAGTTGTGGGCTCCCCAGCTCAAGAGGGACAGGAAACTTCTGGAGAGAGTCCAGCGCAGGGCGACCATGATGATGAGGGGACTGGAGCATCTTCCTTATGAGAAAAGGCTGCAGGATGTCGTAGCGGCCAAGAATCACTCACAGAGACTGGTTCAGTTCTTGGTGCTGCAGATACGTTATTGCCAAAGCTTCCCCCTAATATACCCTTATCCCCTGATCACGCACAGTTTATTCTATGTTAGTTGGGTAACAGTCTCAAACTACGCACCTATGCTAACATAATGATTGGCTAAGTTATATTGATCAAGCGCTGCTCTTGCTGCTTCTTTGGTATGCTCGCATCCTGTTTTTATGCTTCAGTTCTTCTGTCTTATCACTTCTTTCTCAGAGCTGTTTATCTGTATGCTTCAAGGGAAGAGCTGTGTCTCCAAGGTTAAAGCTGCCTGCAGCCCAATACTCTCTGTGTTGTTTTCTGTTTGTTATGTTTTGGTTTTTTATGGTTATATTTTGGTTGGTGGTGGATTAAATTATTTTCTGTTTTCTTCCCCAGGTTAAGTAGCCTTGTCTGTTTTGTCCAGGACCATAAGTAGCAATTAAGCCCTTCCTGTCCTTTGGGAATTCTGAAGTCTGTGGTACTTAAGTCTAATCGTGGCCTTTTATCCCCAGATGGGCATAAACCACGACATGCACTTAGGGAAATGGTCTAGTGGTTGGATAGGGCTGGGACAAAGGCTGGACTCATGATCTTAAAGGTGTGTTCCAGCTGAAATGATTCTATGATTCTATGTCTTTGTTTCTTCACTGCTCTAGATGCTTGACTGGATGAAAACAGCCCTCATCAAAGAAATGGAGCAGTGGAAAAGAAAGAAATAAAATAATTGGATTGACATAAAACTGGAGAATTCTCTTTTTCTGGAGTCCTTGGTTAGAAACACTTGGTTCTGAAACAGCAATCCATCACGAGTTGGTGTTTTCAAAAGCATGTGGCAGGTTTAGGAGAAAAGTACCATTTCTAAATGACACCGAAGACGTTTGAGAGTCAAATTCACATTAATCTTCCATCAATCCGAAGCTTCAAAGTCTTTCTGAAAATGGGATTTGCGTGCATTTGAAAAGCTTACCATGAGTCTTGTTTAGTAACTGTCATGGTTCAGGCCCAGCTGGCAATGAAGCACCACACAGCGACACTGCCCCCATACACCCCAACCTTCCTTAGGATTGCAGAGGCCCCAGCGAGAGGGAAGGATAAAAGATAACCAAGGGCCTTGTGGATTGAGACAAAGGCAGAGAGGGCTCACTGCCAATTATGGTTCTGGGCAAAACAAACTCGACTACTCACAGAATCTCAAGGGCTGGAAGGGACCTCAAAAGATCATCTAGTCCAACCCCCTCGCCACAGCAGGACCACTTAGAGTAGGTCACACAGGAACTCGTCCAAGTAGGTTTTGAATGTCTCCAGAGAAGGAGATTCAACAACCCATCTGGGCAGCCTGTCCCAGTGCTCCGTCACCCTCACAGTCAATAAATTCTTCCTTGTATTTCTTTGGAACCTCTTATGTTCCAGCTTGTACCTGTTGCCCCTTGTCCTGTCATTTGACGTTATCGAGAACAGCCTGGTTCCATCCTCATGACACCCGTCCTTTACATATTTGTAAACATTAATGAGATCACCCCTCAGTCTCCTTTCCTCCAAGCTAAAGAGCCCCAGCTCCCTCAGCTTTTCATCATAAGGGGAGATGCTCCATTCTTTAATCAACTTGGTGGCCCTGTGCTGAACTCTCTCCAGTAGCTCCCTATCTTTCTTGAACTGAGGGGCCCAGAACTGGACACAATATTCCAGATGCGGTCTCACGAGGGCAGAGTAGAGGGGGAGGAGAACCTCTCTCGACCTACTAACCACAGCCCAGGATGCCATTGGCCTTCTTGGCCATGAGGACACGTTGCTGGGTCATGGTCATCCTGCTGTCCACCAGGACCCCCAGGTCTCTTTCCTCTATACTACTCTCTAACAGGTCATTCCCCAACCTGTACTGGTACATGGGGTTATTCTTTCCCACATGTAAGACTCTACACTTGCCCTTGTTGAATTTCATTAGATTTCTCTCTGTTGAACCCTCCAGTCTGTCCAGGTCTCGTTGAATGGCAGCACAACCTTCTGGTGTGTCAGCCATCCCCCCTCCCCAGTTTAGTATCATCAGTAAACTTGCTGACAGTGCCCTCTGTTCCCTCATCCAGATCATTAATGAATATACTGAACAGTACCAGTCCCAGCATCGACCCCTGAGGGACTCCACTAGATACAGGCCTCCAATTATACCCTGCCCCATTGATCACAACTCTCTGCCTTCTTCCCTTCAACCAGTTAACAATCCACCTCACTACCTGAGCATCCAGCCCACACTTTCTCAGTTTTGCCACGAGGATGCTGTGGGAGACGGTGTCAAATGCCTTACTGAAATCAAGATAAACCACATCCACTGCACTACCACCATCCATCCACCTGGCTACGTCTTCATAAAAGGCTATCAGATTGGTCAAACATTAGTTCCCCCTTGGTAAAACCATGTTGACTGCTCCTAATGACCCTCTTGTTCTTTATATGTCTGGAGACAGCACCCAGGATAAATTGTTCCATCACCTTTCCAGGGATGGAGGTGACCGGTCTGTAGTTATCTGGGTCCTCCTTATTGCCCCTTTTGAAGAGTGGAGTGATGTTTGCCTTCCTCCAGTCCTCAGGCACCTCGCCTGTTCTCCATGACTTACTGAAGATGATGGAGAGTGGTCTAGCAATGACTTCCGCCAGCTCCCTCAGCACCCACGGGTACATCCCATTGGGGCCCATGGATTCATGTAAATCTAGATTGCTCAACTGATCCTTAACTCAGTCTTCATCAACCAAACAAAACTCCTCCTTTAACCTGACTTCCTCTGGAGTCCTCTGGCTTACTCTGGAGTCTCTGTGTAATAAGGGACCAATCGATTAGAGTGATGTAATGTGTAGAAGTAACAAATAACCAATCAAGGTAAAGGGTAAATGTAATGAACAATTCTAAGTGGGCTTTTATGCATAGTAAAAAAGAACAAAAGAATGTTGGGTATAAATATTTCTAAATTCTAATGCCTAGTATTGGCATTACCTGTTCCGAGTCTATTTCTTTTTGGACTGGAGTCTGGGCCTGAACATTTAATATGGGGTAATGCCAATACCAGGAAATTAGGTAAGACATGAACACACCCTGGATAGATAAAGTTTTTGAGAGACTGGGCCTGGAACTAAAATCCTGGATAAAGTCACTGATTGAAACACTTCTGCTATTGATTATAATGTTTCTTGCAATCTATTTGGCATATCGTGTCATCAAAAGAGAAATAATACAAATAACGTGATGAAGCAATAAAATCTTGACAGCATTGTCAAGAGACAATGATCAGTTCAAAGGTGATCCACCACCATATGACAATCATGGTTTTGTTACGGAGACAACAGAAATACAAGAGTGAAAGTATTGGAATGTGACTATCAATACTTTTAAAGGGGGGAAATGTTGCAGATACTCAATTTTTTTTTAGTTAACAACTTATCATCACAATAAGTAGTCAAGCACTTGTTAAGCACTTGTTAATCACCTAGTAATAGTTCAGTTAGCTTAGCCCTTGCAAATAACTCAAACACCTATTGATTAAGTAAGTATTCATTTGAATCTCATCAGGATCAAACTGCAAGAGTTATATACCACACCTGATGGGGACCTGTTACCTTAACTACAAGACCCTGGTAAATGTATTTGTTAGGTTACCTTGGCTGTTACCTTAGTTGTTATTAAAACAAAGGGACTGATATATTTTTTTGACCAATCACTGTGATTTCACTGGTGGATCATCCGAGTCTATTTCTGTTTGGACTGGAGTCTGGGCCTGAACATTTAATATGAATTGATTTGACCATCCAATTTTGATCCATGTTTCCACCACCATAGACTGAAAAACCAACTTAGTTATGTTTCAGAGTTAACTTCAATATCTCAAGATCTCCTACAACTCTCCCACTTCCATGGGCTTGATGGTGTCTTCTTCACTCGAGTATAGTGGATCCAGGCATCTGATTCAGCAGTCTTGATTGCAGTGAAGGTGGTCAGCAACACCTGGTATGGTCCCTTCCACCTTCCTTGCAGAGGTTCTTCATTCCAGGTCTTTATGCAGACGTAATCTCCAGGCAGGATGTTGTGTACTGGATTTTTCCAAAGTCAGAGGTCGATTCCACACTACTGTACTTTGGAGCCTGTTCAGAGTTTTTCCAAGAGGAAGCAAATAGTTATATACATCTTGTTTTCCCATCCAGAAGTGGAGAATGCAGTGATCCCAATAGTGTGGTAAACTGAGATTCCAGGAATATCAAAATTGGCACAACCAGTAAAAATTGAAATAAAAGAAAAAGTAAAATCAGTCAGGGTGAGACAATACCCAATAAAACATGAGACAAAACAAGGATTAAAGGATTAATTGACAAATTTCTGGTATAAAATTCTAGAAGAATGTGAGTCAGAGGATAACACACCTATTTTACCAGTATGGAAATTAAATGGAGAGTAAAGGTTAGTTCAGGACTTAAGACCCATAAATCAGATTATGAAAGATATACATCCAGTTGTAGCAAATCCGTATACCTTACTCACAGCCCTGAGAGAAAATTATCAGTGGTTTACAATGTTGGATTTAAAAGATGCTTTCTTTTGTATCCCTTTGGAAAAGGAAAGTCGTAAACTATTTGCTTTTGAGTGGGACAGGCCCCAAACAGGACGCAAGGTACAGTTAACATGGACGCGGCTACCCCAAGGATTCAAGAACAGCTCGACTGTCTTTGGAAGACAACTAGCAAAAGAACTGGAACTTTGGACTAATGAAAAGACAGTGACACCGAGACCAGAGCATTTGCTTCTCCAATACGTGGATGAAATCCTAATTGCCACAAAAGGAAGGTTAGCATGCACACATGTAACCATTGAACTTTTAAACTTTTTGGGATTAAACAGGTACAAGGTATCAAAAGAAAAAGCTCAAATAACACACCAAACAGTGATCTATTTGAGCCTTGAAATTTCAAAAGGAGAACAGAGGTGGGGGACAAATGGAAAGGAAGCGATTTGTGCTATTCTGAAACCACATACTGTGCATGAGTTGCGGGCATTTTTGAGAATGATGGGATGGTGCAGGCTCTGGATCATGGATTATGGTCTTATAGCCAAACCATTATATGAAGCCCAAAAATCTACCCCTTTTACATGGGGCAAAGAACAGCAGTAAGCTTTCCAGAAGCTTAAAATAGCTCTGATGACAGCCTCAGACTTAGACTTGCCAGATTTAACCAGAGACTTTCAGTTATTTGTTCATGAATGACAGCATTTGTCTCTAGGAGTTCTGATGCAGAAACTAGGAAGCTGGAAGAGACCAGTGGGATATTTTTCCAATCAACTGGACTTGGTGAGCAAGGGATGGCCTTCTTGCCTGTGAGCAGTAGCTGCAACTGTCACACTGATCCAAGAAGCAAGAAAGCTGATCTTGGGAAGGACTATTACAGTCTATGTCCCATATATGGTAACCACAGTCTTGGAGCAAAAGAGGGGGACATTGGCTATCCCCGAGTCAAATGATGAAATACCAGGTAATTCTCACTGAGCAGGATGATGTAGTGTTGAAAACAACTAACCTTCTAAATCCTGCAGGGTTTCTGAGTACTTCACAGGAAGAGCAACAACTAGAACACGACTGTGTTGCAACCATTGAACATACATATTCCAGCAGAGAGGACCTGAAGGATGATCCTCTTGAAAACCCTGAGTGGGAACTGTTCACAGATGGCAGCAGCTTCGTCGTGAATGGAACTCACCACGCAGGATATGCGGTAACAACCGAAAACACGGTAATAGAAGCAAATGCGTTGCACAGAAGAGAGAACTGATTGCATTGACAGGTCAGGTAGTATTGCCTCCCTTAATCATGAGAGAGATTTTGCAAACAAAGCATAGGGAGTGTCATTGGGGTGCAGAAGCTATGACTCAACTTCTGAAAAGACATGTAATATCAATACAAATGTTGGAAATGGCCAAATCAGTAACGGCGAAATGTGAAATTTGTTTAAAGAACAATCCAGAAGGACAAAACAGGGTACAGATGGGCAAAATAAAAACTGGAGTAGAATCAGGAGATTATTGGCAAATTGATTTTACAGAATTACCTAAATGCAATGGATATAAATATGTGTTGGTTGGGGTTGACACCTTTTCAGGATGGCCAGAAGTCTTTCCCTGTCACACCAATCAGGCTAAGGAAAAATGGCTCCTGCAGGAAATTATTCCAAGGTTTGGAGTTCCATTTGCAATATCTTCAGACAGAGGACCACATTTCGTGGCCAATGTGGTACAGGAGGTAAGCAAAGTCCTAGGAATTTCTTGGGATTTACATGCCCCTTGGAGACAGCAATCAAGTGGAAAAGTGGAAAGAATGAATCAGACCCTAAAAAGACAAATTAGAAAAAATTGTCAGGAGGCTAAACTAAAATAGCCTCAGGCACTTCCACTCGCATTGCTACAAAATAAGAGTCAAACCTCGAATTGGAATGTCAGTAAGTCCTTATGAGATAATGTATGGAAAACCCTATGAGGTTCCTGAACCAAATCCAAACATGCATGTGATGGGAAAACAAGATGTATATAACTATTTGCTTCCTCTTGGAAAAACTCTGAACAGGCTCCAAAGTACAGTAGTGTGGAATCGACCTCTGACTTTGGAAAAATCCAGTACACAACATCCTGCCTGGAGATTACGTCTGCATAAAGACCTGGAATGAAGAACCTCTGCAAGGAAGGTGGAAGGGACCATACCAGGTGTTGCTGACCACCTTCACTGCAATCAAGACTGCTGAATCAGATGCCTGGATCCACTATACTCGAGTGAAGAAGACACCATCAAGCCCATGGAAGTGGGAGAGTTGTAGGAGATCTTGAGATATTGAAGTTAACTCTGAAACATAACTAAGTTGGTTTTTCAGTCTATGGTGGTGGAAACATGGATCAAAATTGGATGGTCAAATCAATTCATATTAAATGTTCAGGCCCAGACTCCAGTCCAAACAGAAATAGACTCGGATGATCCACCAGTGAAATCACAGTGATTGGTCAAAAAAATATATCAGTCCCTTTGTTTTAATAACAACTAAGGTAACAGCCAAGGTAACCTAACAAATACATTTACCAGGGTCTTGTAGTTAAGGTAACAGGTCCCCATCAGGTGTGGTATATAACTCTTGCAGTTTGATCCTGATGAGATTCAAATGAATACTTACTTAATCAATAGGTGTTTGAGTTATTTGCAAGGGCTAAGCTAACTGAACTATTACTAGGTGATTAACAAGTGCTTAACAAGTGCTTGACTACTTATTGTGATGATAAGTTGTTAACTAAAAAAAAATTGAGTATCTGCAACATTTCCCCCCTTTAAAAGTATTGATAGTCACATTCCAATACTTTCACTCTTGTATTTCTGTTGTCTCCGTAACAAAACCATGATTGTCATATGGTGGTGGATCACCTTTGAACTGATCATTGTCTCTTGACAATGCTGTCAAGATTTTATTGCTTCATCACGTTATTTGTATTATTTCTCTTTTGATGACACGATATGCCAAATAGATTGCAAGAAACATTATAATCAATAGCAGAAGTGTTTCAATCAGTGACTTTATCCAGGATTTTAGTTCCAGGCCCAGTCTCTCAAAAACTTTATCTATCCAGGGTGTGTTCATGTCTTACCTAATTTCCTGGTATTGGCATTACCCCATATTAAATGTTCAGGCCCAGACTCCAGTCCAAAAAGAAATAGACTCGGAACAGGTAATGCCAATACTAGGCATTAGAATTTAGAAATATTTATACCCAACATTCTTTTGTTCTTTTTTACTATGCATAAAAGCCCACTTAGAATTGTTCATTACATTTACCCTTTACCTTGATTGGTTATTTGTTACTTCTACACATTACATCACTCTAATCGATTGGTCCCTTATTACACAGAGACTCCAGAGTAAGCCAGAGGACTCCAGAGGAAGTCAGGTTAAAGGAGGAGTTTTGTTTGGTTGATGAAGACTGAGTTAAGGATCAGTTGAGCAATCTAGATTTACATGAATCCATGGGCCCCAATGGGATGTACCCGTGGGTGCTGAGGGAGCTGGCGGAAGTCATTGCTAGACCACTCTCCATCATCTTCAGTAAGTCATGGAGAACAGGCGAGGTGCCTGAGGACTGGAGGAAGGCAAACATCACTCCACTCTTCAAAAGGGGCAATAAGGAGGACCCAGATAACTACAGACCGGTCACCTCCATCCCTGGAAAGGTGATGGAACAATTTATCCTGGGTGCTGTCTCCAGACATATAAAGAACAAGAGGGTCATTAGGAGCAGTCAACATGGTTTTACCAAGGGGGAACTAATGTTTGACCAATCTGATAGCCTTTTATGAAGACGTAGCCAGGTGGATGGATGGTGGTAGTGCAGTGGATGTGGTTTATCTTGATTTCAGTAAGGCATTTGACACCGTCTCCCACAGCATCCTCGTGGCAAAACTGAGAAAGTGTGGGCTGGATGCTCAGGTAGTGAGGTGGATTGTTAACTGGTTGAAGGGAAGAAGGCAGAGAGTTGTGATCAATGGGGCAGGGTATAATTGGAGGCCTGTATCTAGTGGAGTCCCTCAGGGGTCGATGCTGGGACTGGTACTGTTCAGTATATTCATTAATGATCTGGATGAGGGAACAGAGGGCACTGTCAGCAAGTTTACTGATGATACTAAACTGGGGAGGGGGGATGGCTGACACACCAGAAGGTTGTGCTGCCATTCAACGAGACCTGGACAGACTGGAGGGTTCAACAGAGAGAAATCTAATGAAATTCAACAAGGGCAAGTGTAGAGTCTTACATGTGGGAAAGAATAACCCCATGTACCAGTACAGGTTGGGGAATGACCTGTTAGAGAGTAGTATAGAGGAAAGAGACCTGGGGGTCCTGGTGGACAGCAGGATGACCATGACCCAGCAACGTGTCCTCATGGCCAAGAAGGCCAATGGCATCCTGGGCTGTGGTTAGTAGGTCGAGAGAGGTTCTCCTCCCCCTCTACTCTGCCCTCGTGAGACCGCATCTGGAATATTGTGTCCAGTTCTGGGCCCCTCAGTTCAAGAAAGATAGGGAGCTACTGGAGAGAGTTCAGCACAGGGCCACCAAGTTGATTAAAGGAATGGAGCATCTCCCTTATGATGAAAAGCTGAGGGAGCTGGGGCTCTTTAGCTTGGAGGAAAGGAGACTGAGGGGTGATCTCATTAATGTTTACAAATATGTAAAGGACGGGTGTCATGAGGATGGAACCAGGCTGTTCTCGATAACGTCAAATGACAGGACAAGGGGCAACAGGTACAAGCTGGAACATAAGAGGTTCCAAAGAAATACAAGGAAGAATTTATTGACTGTGAGGGTGACGGAGCACTGGGACAGGCTGCCCAGATGGGTTGTTGAATCTCCTTCTCTGGAGACATTCAAAACCTACTTGGACGAGTTCCTGTGTGACCTACTCTAAGTGGTCCTGCTGTGGCGAGGGGGTTGGACTAGATGATCTTTTGAGGTCCCTTCCAGCCCTTGAGATTCTGTGAGTAGTCGAGTTTGTTTTGCCCAGAACCATAATTGGCAGTGAGCCCTCTCTGCCTTTGTCTCAATCCACAAGGCCCTTGGTTATCTTTTATCCTTCCCTCTCGCTGGGGCCTCTGCAATCCTAAGGAAGGTTGGGGTGTATGGGGGCAGTGTCGCTGTGTGGTGCTTCATTGCCAGCTGGGCCTGAACCATGACAGTTACTAAACAAGACTCATGGTAAGCTTTTCAAATGCACGCAAATCCCATTTTCAGAAAGACTTTGAAGCTTCGGATTGATGGAAGATTAATGTGAATTTGACTCTCAAACGTCTTCGGTGTCATTTAGAAATGGTACTTTTCTCCTAAACCTGCCACATGCTTTTGAAAACACCAACTCGTGATGGATTGCTGTTTCAGAACCAAGTGTTTCTAACCAAGGACTCCAGAAAAAGAGAATTCTCCAGTTTTATGTCAATCCAATTATTTTATTTCTTTCTTTTCCACTGCTCCATTTCTTTGATGAGGGCTGTTTTCATCCAGTCAAGCATCTAGAGCAGTGAAGAAACAAAGACATAGAATCATAGAATCATTTCAGCTGGAACACACCTTTAAGATCATGAGTCCAGCCTTTGTCCCAGCCCTATCCAACCACTAGACCATTTCCCTAAGTGCATGTCGTGGTTTATGCCCATCTGGGGATAAAAGGCCACGATTAGACTTAAGTACCACAGACTTCAGAATTCCCAAAGGACAGGAAGGGCTTAATTGCTACTTATGGTCCTGGACAAAACAGACAAGGCTACTTAACCTGGGGAAGAAAACAGAAAATAATTTAATCCACCACCAACCAAAATATAACCATAAAAAACCAAAACATAACAAACAGAAAACAACACAGAGAGTATTGGGCTGCAGGCAGCTTTAACCTTGGAGACACAGCTCTTCCCTTGAAGCATACAGATAAACAGCTCTGAGAAAGAAGTGATAAGACAGAAGAACTGAAGCATAAAAACAGGATGCGAGCATACCAAAGAAGCAGCAAGAGCAGCGCTTGATCAATATAACTTAGCCAATCATTATGTTAGCATAGGTGCGTAGTTTGAGACTGTTACCCAACTAACATAGAATAAACTGTGCGTGATCAGGGGATAAGGGTATATTAGGGGGAAGCTTTGGCAATAACGTATCTGCAGCACCAAGAACTGAACCAGTCTCTGTGAGTGATTCTTGGCCGCTACGACATCCTGCAGCCTTTTCTCATAAGGAAGATGCTCCAGTCCCCTCATCATCATGGTCGCCCTGCGCTGGACTCTCTCCAGAAGTTTCCTGTCCCTCTTGAGCTGGGGAGCCCACAACTGGACACATTACTCCAGATGAGGCCTCACCAGGGCAGAGTAGAGGAGGAGGAGAACCTCCCTCGACCTGATGGCCACACTCTTCTAGATGCATCCCAGAATGCCATTGGCCTTCTTGGCCACGAGGGCACATTGCTGGTTCATGGTTAGTTTATTGTCAACCAGCACTCCCAGGTCTCTCTCTGGAGAGCTGCTCTCCAGCAGGTCAATCCCCAGCCTGTACTGGCGCATGAGGTTGTTCCTCCCCAGGTGCAGGACTCTGCACTTGTCCTTGTTGAGCCTCACGAGGTTCCTCTCTGACCAACTCTCAAGCCGATCGAGATCCCGCTGAATGGCAGCACAGTCAACACAGCATGTTGTTTCATTGCTCAGGCTGTTCCTTCAGGGGGAAAAACCCACCTTCATTCCTTGATATGGGATATTGAGTACCTAGTTTATTTACTTGACCGAGCTTCAGATTAAATATTCTGCTTAGTGCCTTGTGTCTCTGCAGTGCTGAGCAGTGGAGCAGAGAGAAGAGAGAGACATTTTCACCCTGAAACGAAGCTCTTCGTGATGGCTCCAGAAAAAAAAAAACCCTCAACCTCCCCCCAAGAAAAAGCACCTTTAGCATCTGCAATCTTGCAAGTTTCTCCCAACTGAAATATAAAGCAAACATTACATTTAAATTCTTTTCTTTCTCTTAAATCAAATCTTGCAGACGCCAATTGCCCTTAAAAAAGCTCAACCTTTAGCCCACAAAATACGTAATCAATACATTATTGACCTAAACAATAGCCATAAACTTCAGGCTGTCTTTTTCTCCTCACTTGGCTTCTCCTCCTTCCTGACAGAGCAGATTTGGGCTGGGAAAGTGTCATCTCCTGATGAAGGTGGCACAGATAAAGCTCATAAAACCCCAGCATCCGCAGCGCCACATGAGACAGGATTGCCTCTTTCTGTCTTTCTTGCTTTGGTTTCCTGGAAGACACATCAGCAGTTTCAGAGATCACTTGCACATCTTACAGAACCATTACTGTAGCACCAAAGAAACTGAGTTTAACAAACGTTCTCTCAGCTGTTTGAGTGTGTCCAGTTTGGGACTGGAAATCATTTCTGGTGGAGCAGCTAGTCTGGACAGGAGATGGATTTGCAGCATGTCCATGTCTAACATAGACCCAGAAGATGTTTGTCAGCAGCATTTTTACTCATCACAGCTTTGTTTCTCTGTTCATTTAGGTGTACTACACGGGGCGTACAACAGCACCAGAGCCACACGTCAGCAGCAAGACCAAGGGACCCATGTTCAGGGCACCATGGCCACCAGGACCAAGGGTGGCCTTGGGAGGATGGAGATGATGCTCTCTTGAAAAGTGACCCTTTACCAGGGAAGAAGGGGACAGAGTTTGGCCTGTTGGTCCCTGCAGGAGGGAAGAAGGTAGGAGGCTGGTACATGGAGACAGATGGGTTGATGCCACATTTGAGGGTACTAACTTCCCACTGGTGTGTACTGGAGACAGATGGCAGAGGCCCTTCATGAATATTTTGGGAAGCAACAGCCATTTTCAAGCAATAACTTTCTGCTTGTTTGTGGTGTTTTAGCCCTGCCTGGGTGCCAGGTGCCCACCAAGTCATTCTATCACTCCCCCTCCTAAACTGAACAGGAGAGAAAGAAATATAACAGAGGGCTTGCGAGTCGAGATAAGGACAGGGAGATCAATCAGCACTTAGCGTCATGGGCAAAACAGACTCAACTTGGGGACAAATGGTTTGATTTATTAATGAACAATCAAAACAGAGGAGGGAAAATGAGAAACTAAACCTGAATCTTAAAACACCTCCCCCCACCCGTCCATTTTTCCCAGGTCCCTGCCGCCTCCCCCACAGCAGCACAGGGAATGGAGGTTATGGTCAGTTCATTATAGATGGACTTTGGTGCTGCTTCTTCTCAGGTGGAGGTCTCCTCACACTTCCCACTGCTACAGTGTGGGGTCCCTCCCACGGGCGATAGTCCTTCATGAACTTCTCCAATGTGAGTCCTTCCCACGGGGCTACACTTCTTCACAAACTGCTCTAGCGTGGGTCATCCACAGGGAACACAGTTGTTCAGGTACCTACTGCTCCTGCGTGAGTCCCTTACAGGATCACCAGTCCTGACAGCAAACCTGCTCTCTGGCGTGGGCTCCTCTCTTCCCACGGGTTCCCAGGTCCTGACAGGAACTCGCTCCAGCGCAGGCTTCCCACAGGATCACAGTCTCCCTCAGGCATCCACCCATTCCAGCGTGATGTCCTCCATGGGCTGCAAGTGGATCTCTGGTCCACCATGGACCTCCATGGACTACAAGGAAACTGCCTGCCTCACCATGGTCTTCACCACAGGTAACAGGTGAATGTCTCTTCCAGGGCCTGGGCATCTCTTCCCCCTCCTTCTCCGCTGACTTTGATGTCTGTGGAGATGTTGTTCTCACATTCTCACTCCCTTCTGCTGCTGCTGTAACAAGCCACAGTTATAAAATCATAGAATCGTTTCAGCTGGAAGAGACCTTTAAGATCATCGAGTCCAGTCTTTGTCCTAGCCCTATCAACCACTAAATCGTTTCCCTAGGCACAACATCTAACTATCTCTTAAACACCTCCAGGGACAGTGACTCCACCACCTCCCTGGGCAGGCCATTCCAATGCCTGACAACCCTTACAACCCTTACAGTAAAGAAATTCCTCCTCATATCCAGCCTGAACCTCCTCTGGCACAGCTTGAGGCCGTTTCCTCTTGTCCTATTGCTTGTCACTAGGGAGAACAGACTGACCTCCGCCTCGCTACAACTTCCTTTCAGGTAGTTGTAGAGAGCAATAAGGTCTCCCCGAGCCTTCTTTTCTCCAGGCTAAACAGCCCCAGATCCCTCAGCCGTTCCTCATAGGAGACGTGCTCCAAATCCTTTACTAGCTTGGTAGCCTGCCTCTAGATCCTCTCCAGCATCTCAATGTCATTCTTGTAGAGAGGGGCCCAAAACTGGAAACAGTATTCAAGGTGTGGCCTCACCAAAGCCGAGTACAGGGGAATGATCACCTCCCTCCTCCTGCTGACAACACTATTCCTCATACAGGCCAGGATGCCATTGGGCCTTCTTGGCCACCTGGGCACACTGCTGGCTCAAGTTCAGACGGCTGTCAATGAACACTCCCAGGTCCCTCTCTGCCTGGCAGCTTTCCAGCCACTCCTCCCCAAGCCCGTAGCGCTGCTGGGGATTGTTGTGGCCCAAGTGGAGGACCCAGCACTTGGCCTTATTGAAACTCATGGAATTGGCCTTGGCCCAGCGATCCAGCCTATCTAGATCTCTCTGTAGAGCTTCCCTACTCTCAAGCAGATAGATACTTCCACCAGCTTGGTGTCATCTGCAAACTTACTAAGGGTGCACTCTATCCCCTCATCCAGATCATTAATTAAAAAAATTAAAACAAACAAAAAAAACAAAGCTTAATCTACCACCAACAAAATACATTTAAAAAAACCCACAAAACAACACAGAATGGTACAATGATGAAGAGCACAACCAGCCCTTTCAGATCACCTGCCCCCCACCCCTTCCCTCTTCCCAGGCTCCGAGCCCTAATCCTGGTGTCTTTACCTCCTCTCCCCTTTGAACAGCTCAGGGGGGCAGGGAATGGGGGTTTCGGTCAGTCTTTTCTCAATGGCTCCTGCCACTTATCTCTCTTCATGGCAGGTGGACTCCTCACCTGTCCTCCCTGCTCCAGCACGGGGTCCCTCACACGCTGGGCAGCCCTGTGTGGGCTGCTCTGATGTGCGCTCATCCCAAGGACTGCAGCTCCCCTCCACCTCCTGTGTGGGTCTCTGCGGCCTGCAGGCACTTCAGCACGGCCTGTGCCATGGCCGCCTCCTCACATAGTCTCCTGCCTGTCCAGGCGCACTCACCTGGAGCTGCTGATGGCTCTCAGTCTTGCCATTGCCCTCTATGGGTTGCAGGGGAACAGCTGCCCTCTCGATGCGGGCTGCAGAGGGGTCTCAGGTCCGGTGCTCCTCTTTCCTTCCTCCTTCTCTGACTGCAGGGTCCACACGGTCATCTCCATCTTATACTACCCCTCCATCTGCTCTTCCACTGCAGATTTTCCTTCTTAAATAATGATCACAGAGGCGTCAGATTGGCCCAGCTGGGCTGGAGGTGAGTCCACCTCAGAGCCAGGGGATGTTTCGAGAACTGCTTACTGGGACCAGCACTGCAGCTCCCTCCCCGTTACCAAGGAAAAGCAGCTCCACACAAACCCATGACAGCTTGGCAGCGTGAGGTGAGTAATTGGACTTAATGATCTTAAAGGTCTTTTCCAACCAAAACGATTCTATGATTTTTCTGTTGTTATCTACAAAATGACTCCCTTTCATGGTACCATGCTGTCTGATGAAAGGCCATGAGTGAAGGCACACCACTGGTTGAGTTCAGGTGGGTGCACTAACAATAATGTGCCTGTATTTGCCTTTTATACTGAAAATGGGTGACAAGAAAAAGCTCTTACTATATTAAGAACAGTAAGATATACTCAGCATATTCTACTATCAGACGACTGTGTTTTGGAAGAGGAAGAACTTGATAGGGAAAAAAAAAAAAAGAAGAAATGGCATAAAAACTGTACCTGTAAATTAATATTCGGACCTGGGCTAATAGGAAGAGTGGCTGTTGCAAGTGTGCGTGTGAGGAGCTGGTTAGGAGGATTGCTGCTAGGTGGATGTGTGGCCTTCCCGTGGTCTTCCAGATAGTCAGCAAGGTGCTCCACAAGCATCTTCAAGCTGATTCTCATCAAGAATTACATCAAACATTTCCTGATAAAGGAAAGGTTTTAGTGAGAATAATCAACAACCAAAGGGAGATCGGCTAGAGACACGAATGACCACACTTTCCACTCATAAAAAATGAACCACGTTTCCAATTTCACCCTTTTGGGTTGTTTTTTTTTTTGTTGTTTTTGGAAAACATCTGATGCAAAAGACAGCCATCATAACTAGCACTAATGTGCTTAGAACGATAGAATGGTAGGGGTTGGAATGGACCTCTAAAGATCATCTAGTCCAACCCCCTGGTGCATCTCAGCTGCATTTAGGGCAGGACTTTTAGGGGATGTCAAGGTTTTCCCAGACTGGTTTCAGCCATCCCAGCCAAGCTGGCCACCTTGCTGGGGCTTTGGGAGGGCGTTAGGGAGCTGGAGCCTCAGACGGTGAGGCAGCATAGCCTTGTGTAATGAGGCTGCCGATGATGGATTTACCTCATCTGTTACCTTGTGCAGCAAGTATGTTTATGATGTGGCTACGAGCATTAAATGAGGGCAGATTAGTTGTGTTTGTGCAGCTGCCAAGCTAGCTGTTCTAACATTTCCATCTGCCTCGCTGTTGTATAACCCTCTGCTCCCACTGAAATTAAGAGCAGGGAAGAAATCCCCTCTCTCCCAGTTCCTCGTGCCAGGGCTGGCAGGGCAGCTCATCCCCCAGCCCTTGGCATCAAGTCCCAAAGCCTTCCCTCCAACCTAGATCTGAAATCCTATGTCTTTCCCTGTGGCCTTGGGCTGCTCTGCAACCAGTAGAGAGCAAAATCCCTGTTTGATTGATGTATTTCAGCATCACAACTGGGTCTGATAAGCTTTGAGGGCTGACAGTCATCTGCAGGTCAAAACAGTGTGGGATCTGGTCCTGGGAAGCCCTTATTATATATAATATCTGAGTGGCTGGAAAGCTGCCCGGAGGGAAAGGACCTGGGGATGTTGGTCGACAGCGGCTGAACATGAGCCGGCAGTGTGCCCAGGTGGCCAAGAAGGCCACTGGCATCCTGGCTTGTATCAGAAATAGTGTGAGCAGCAAGACCAGGGCAGTGATTGTCCCCCTGTACTGGACACTGGTGAGCCTGCTCCTTGAGTGCTGTATTCAGTGTTGGGCCCCTCACTCCAAGGGGGACACTGAGGGGCTGGAGCGTGTCCAGAGATGGGCAATGGAGGTCTCTGCTCCCAGGCTGCAAGTGACAGGACAAGGGGAAACAGCCTCAAGTTGTGCCAGGGGAGGTTTAGATTGAAGATTGGGAACAATTTCTTCCCCAAAAGGGTGTTCAAGCCCTGGCACAGGCTGTCCAGGGCAGTGGTAGATTCTCCATCCCTGGAGGGATTCCAAGCTGTGAGGCTGAGGGACATGGTTTAGTGGTGGCTGTGGCAGTGCTGAGGGAATAGTTGGACTTGATGAGATTAAAGGTCTTTTTCAACTGAAAAAATTCCGTGATTCTATGATTCTGTTTTCACCTCTCTGGTGTGCACCAGCAGCAGTTATTGGCAAAGGCAGTAGCCATTTGTGCCATGGCAGACTCTTACCCTACCTCATCCCCTCCAAGAAAGCCGGAGTAGGATGGAGAGCATCTCTGAAACATCCCAAATCACAGCCTACAGAGGTCTGCTGGCAAAGGTTGGTGAACCCAGGACATTTTCCTCAGACCTCCACGATCTGGAGCTTGGCTCTGGGGCTCATGGAGTTGAGAATAGTGGCCTGCTACATCTTCTTCCCAGGCAGGGCCTCCAACCCCCATCATGGACCATAAGAACCAGAAGTTGCCCAGTGAATCCTCTTGATTTAAGAGACTTGGAAGAGTTGGCACCCTACACCCTCAATATAAGGCCAGATGGAGAGGGGTTAGGCTTAGGACCAGTAGACAGGGGTAAGGATTTTTATTGATGCCTTTGCAGCGCTGCCCTTTCAAGTTTTAAGAGTGTCTTTGCTTAGTAGCTTTCTCCTACATTGACAGAATGTCCTGGGTTTGGTGGGGATGGGGTTAATTTTCCCCAGACGCCGCAAGAGGGCATGGCCAGGCTATTCAAAACCATGCCAATGTGTGGTAGCTTGACCCTGGCTGGATGCCAGGTGCCCACCACACCGCTCTATCCCCCACCTCCTCAGCAAGCCAGGGAAGGGGAGAAAATAAGATGGGAGTCTCGTGGGTTGAGATAAACACAGTTTAATAAAGAAACAGCAAAGCCGTGCGCGCGGGAAGCAAAGCAAAAGCAGATAAAGCTGTTACTCTCTACTTCCCATCAGCAGCAATGTCCGGCCACCTCCCGAGAAGCAGGGCTTCGGTACGCGTAGCGGTTGCTTTTGGAAGGCCAGAAATGAATCTTGCCTCTCTTTCTGATATTACTGAGCTGATGTCACATGGTATGGAATAGCTCCTTGGTCAGCCTGGGTCAGCTGTTCTGGCCGTGGTCCCTCCCAAGATTGTGCTCACCCACAGCTATTGTTGAAGGTGGGGGAAGGAATGCTGGAGGGACAGCCCTGATGCTGTGCGAGCAGTAGTATATCAACAGTAAGCACAGCACTGCAAGAGCTGCTGTGGAAAATCACTACCATCCCAGACCCACTATACAACGTCGTGCTCAGCTGCTGGGGAGTGTTGGGGTGTGCACTGGAACTGCAATTTCTCCATCTGGCTGAGTGTTGGACTGCAGATGGTGAGCAGTTAGACCGGGCATTGCTCGTTTTCTGTATTCCTTGGCTGCTTATTCCCTGTGTTGTTCTCTTAAATTGTCCTTATCTCAACCCACAAATCTCTACAATTTCTTCTTGATTCTCCTCTCCATCCCGCTGAGGTGGGGAGGAGTGAGTAACTGTGTGGTTTGGTTATTGTCAGCCAGGATTAAACCACCACACAGTAACCTTCGGGATGGCAGGTTGGTGGGGTGATATGGGAGATGATGAAAGACAGGGAGGTGAAGAAACTTGTACCGAACATATTGGCTCTTAGCTTGAGATGCTGGGCCCGCTCAAGGTCTTGCCAAGATCGTTTCTACTGGGAGGATATGCCAATGATGACAGCCAAGTATTTCTTTGATACAATTCTGTATATTAATCAGGTCAAGTCCCATTTCCCTGAACACCGTAGGACCAAGTAGGCTGCCACAGTCTTGAGCCAAAGCCTGCCTGGAGCCACTTCTGAACACACTATGTGCCTCTCTGCTCCCTTGCTTCACACTGCATTTCCCCAGCTCCCTTTCTGGTACCTCCCTGGTACTTTGCTGAGGAGAGACATGATCACTCTCCACCACTTCCTGAAAGGGAGTTGTAGTGAGGTGAGAGTCGATCTCTTCTTTCTAATAATGAATGATAGGACAAGAGGAAATGGGCTCAAGTTGTGCCAAGGGAGGTTTAGATTGGATATTAGGAAGAACAATAGGAAACAAAACAAAAACTAAAGAAACTTTTTTCTGCAACATTCATGAGAGTGACCCACGCACGTACAATGTAAGGGAATAGTCTTTTTTTGGTCACCATGCTCAGGACAGAATGGCTCAGGACTTCTGACAAATAACGGATGAAAAACCAATGTTGTGGGACCAATGCTGACACTGCTATGCCTTATCCCACCAGGATCAAGGCATGAGCTGGGGGGTCATGACCAGCAGACTCCCACATCAAGCAGCACAATGAAGGTAGTTGTATTTTTTGACTGCATGATGGACGCCTATAGCTCCTTTTTTTGAGGCAGCACACTGTCAAACACTCAGCACATTCAAACATCGAATCACACAATGGTAGGGGATGGAAGGGACCTCTAAAGATCATCTAGCCCAACCCCTCTACTAAAGTAGATCCGCCTAGCTCAGGTCACACAGGAACATGTCCAGCCATGTTTTGAAAACCTTGACCCTGGGCCCGAGCGCATGCATAGAGGTGGTGTATCCTGAGACAGCGGGACACGCAGTGCAAGGCAACAGTGCCTCTAAAAGGCAGAATCCTTGGTGGCGGTGGTTAACTGTGCTGCCAGCAATGTTGAGGCATATTACTAGTACCTTACAGTGCTGCAGATCCCTCAGTCATTCATGCAAGAACCTGCTAAGGACACCAAATAATAATCTTAACCAAAGCAGTGGCAATTACTCGATGAGAGTAATAACTCTCATCACCCATTAGCTAGAGTCTGGATATGATCGTTATTATGAGCATTTTCCATCATTCCAATGTGTTGTGGAAGTGCTTTCATCCACACTGATCGTGGCAAACCAACATTTCAGAGATATGTCCCAGACAACCCATGAGACTCACCCATCTCCATCAAGACAATGGACCACTCTTTCCTTTGCTGGGACGAAATGATGGGTGTCAATGTTGCTCCCAGTCCATTCTTCCTCACAAACATGATGCTCAGATGAGGTGCAGGCATTTGAGTTTGGTCATTTGGCTCTTCAAATTCACAGTTTTGCCACCACTTTGACAAGTTTTGAATTGCATTGACTCAACATTGACTGGGATATTCTTGCAAGCTCAATGTGAAGTGTGTGACTGCTTGCAGCAAGTGAAGACACAGACCCCGGTTATGGTGCAAGCAGAAGCAGAATCAGGTTCCTTTATTGTACAGGCATCTCCTTTACTTATACCCTCCTTAGTTCTTTCTAATCAGAATTGGTGTTGTTCAGCGGCCTTCAGAGCAACTGTGCTGATAACTTGTTTGCTACTTGCATCTCCTGTTCAGGCGGAGGCTCCTCCAATCAGCTACATGTGCACACTGTTTTCACGTGCCAGTCCACTTCTTTCTAACACTATATTGAGTCCTGCATCTTGGTGTGGTGGTTTAGCCAGGTGTCCACCCAGTCATAAAATCACTCCTCCTCCTAAAATGGACAGGAGAGAGAGAGAAATATAACAAGCAGTTTGTGAGTTGAGATAAGGACAGAGAGATCTCTCAGCAATTAGAGTTACAGGCAAAACAGACTCATCTTGGGGAGAAAAAGGTTTGATTTATTATAGGAACAATAAGAACAGGGAGATGAGAAATAAAACTGAATCTTAAAACATCTCCCCGCACCCCTGCCTCTTCCTGGGACTCCCCTGAGAGATCTCCCATGGGAGATAGTCACTCCTGAGCTTCTTCAGCATGGGTCCTTCCCATGGGCAACAGTTCCTCATGAACTGCTCCGGCATGTTGAGCCAAAGCCTGCCTGGAGCCACTTCTGCACACACTGTGCCTCTCTGCTCCCTTGCTTCACATTGCATTTCCCCAGCTCCCTTTCTGATACCTTCCTGGCACTTTGCTGTCTTTCCTTTTGCTTTCTCATCCCCCTGACATAGATTAAAATATGCACACATGCCTTTTTGTGCAAGCAACTGAAATCCAACCAGAGCCCTGGGAGAAAGAGTAGTCTCTTCCATGAGCAGTGATCAGGATGAGGGCTCATCCTGACTGGAGCAGTTATCAACATTCAGGCAGCCAGCACCCAGCATCAAAACATCTCCTACAAAGAAGAAAAAAAGACGGATCATCATCATAAGATACTCCCTTCTGAAGGGAACAGAAGGGCCAATATGCAGACCTGACCCATTTCTTTGAGAAATCTGCTGGGGTGCAGGTCAAAGATGTCAAGAGGAAACTCCTTACCCTGGTAGAGCCGATGGACTAGTATCCATTGTTGTTTTTCTAGGTGGGTAGTGATGAAGTGTTGAACAGAATTCTAAGGGCTATTAAAGGGAGACTTACAAGGAACACAGTAAAAATCACAGAATGGTAGCGATTGGAAGGGACCTCTAAAGATCACCTACTCCAACCCCCTGCTCAAGCAGGTCCACCTAGATCAGGTCACACAGGAATGTGTCCAGGTAGGTTTTGAAAACCTCCAGAGAAGGAGACTCCACAATCTCCCTGGGAAGCCTTTTCCAGTGCTCCGACCCCTCACAGTAAAGAAGATTTTCCTTAAGTGGAATGTTTTCTGTTCCAGCTTATGTCCATTGCCTCTCATCCAGTCACTGGACACCACAGAAAAAATGGTTGGCCCATCCCCTTGACATACACCTTTCAAATACTTGTAAGTATTAATGAGGTCTTTCCTCATTCTCCTCCAAGCTGAACAGTCCCAGTTCCCGCAACCTTTCCACATAAGAAAGATGTTCCAGTCCTTTGATCATCTTGGTGGCCTCTCACTGGACTCTCTCCAGAAGTTTCCTGTCCTACTTGAGCTGGGAAGCCCAGAACTGGACACAATACTCCAGATGAGGCCTCACCAGGGCAGACTAGAGGGGGAAGAGAACCTCCCTCGACCTGATGGCCACACTCCTCTTGATGCATCCCAGGATGCCATTGGCCTTCTTGGCCATGAGGGATCATTGCTGGCTCATGGTTAGTTTATTATCAACCAGGACTCCCAGATCTTTCTCCACAGAGCTGCTCTACAGCAGTTCGACCCCCAGTCTGTACTGGTTGCGTGGGGTTGTTCCTTCCCAGATGCAGGACTCTGCACTTGTCCTTGGTGAACCTCATGAGGTTCCTCTCTGCCCGACTCTCAAGCCGGTCGAGATCCCGCTGAATGGCAGCACAGCCTTCTGGGGAATCAGTCAGTCCTCCCAGTTTGGTATCATCAGCGAATTTGCTGAAGGTACACTCTGTCCCCTCATCCAAGACATTGATGAAGATGTTAAATAAGACTGGCCTCAGAACTGACCCCTGTGGAACCCCACTGGCCACAGGTCTCCAACTCGACTCAGCTCCACTGATCACCACACTTTGGGCTTTGTCATTCAGCCAGCTCTTGATCCATCTCATCGTCCAGTCAGCCAAACCACACTGCCTGAGCTTTCTGATGAGGGTGTTATGGGAGACAGTGCAAAAGTCTTGCTAAATTCAAGTTAGATAACATCCACTGCTCTCCCCTCATCTAGCCAGCCAGTCATGCCATCATAGAAGGCTGTCAGGTTGGTCAAGCAGGATTTCCCCTTGGTGAATCCATGTTGACTCCCCCTGATAACCATCTGTTCCTTCATGTGTTTAGAGATGGCATCCAGGATGAGTTGTTCCATCACCTTTCCAGGGATGGAGGTGAGACTGACTGGCCTGTAGTTTCCCAGGTCATCCTTCTTGCCGTTTTTGAAGACTGGAGGGACATTGGCCTTCCTCCAGTTCTCAGGCACCTCGCCAGATCTTCATGATCATTTGAAAATGATGGAGACTGGCTTAGTGTAGTGGGCCATGGCATGGGTCATGTTTTGTAGGGGAGGGCTACAGGGGTGGCTTCTTTAAAAAAAGAGTTGTCAAAAGCTTCCCCTGGAGCTGATAGGCCTAAAGCCTATCAATACTAACATGGACCCCACAGCTGACCCAGGCCTGGCCAATTAGTGACTGAGGTAATGCCTCTGCAAATAAAGTATTTGAGAAGTAGAAGAAGTTGCTGTGCAGTTGTTAAACTGCGTCAGCAACAGGGAGTGAGGATTTGAAAACATCTCCACAGACAGCAAGGTCAGTGGAGAAGGGGGAAGAGGAGGGTGCTTAGAACCTGGAAGAAATATTCCCCCTTGAACTGTGGTGAAGACCATAGTGAGTCAGGCTGTCCCCCTGCAATACATGGAGGACCACCAGGGAGCAGAGATCCACTTGCAGCCCGTGGAGGACCAGAGTGGGTGGGTGCCTGAAGGAGGCTGTGACTCCATGGGATGCACCCTGAAGCAAGTTCATGGCAAAACTGGAAGTCTGTGGGAAGAGAGGAGCCCACGTCAGAGCAGGTTTGCTGTCAGGACTTGTGATCCTATAAGGGACTCACTGGAGCAGTCTGTTCCTGAAGGACTGTTCTCCCGGTGGCTGACCCAGAATGGGGCAGTGTGTGAAGAGCTGCTCCCGTGGGAGGCCCCATGCTAAGCCTCTCTCCATCATTTCTGAAAACTCATGGAGGACAGACGAAGTGCCTGAGGACTGGAGAAAGGCCAATGTCATGCCAGTCTTCAAAAAGGGCAAGAAGGACGACCCAGGAAACTACAGATCGGTCAGCCTCACCTCCATCCCTGGAAAGGTGATGGAACAACTCATCCTGAATGTTATCACTGAACATATGAAGGATAAAATGGCTATCAGGGGGAGTCAACCTGGCTTCACCAAGGGGAAATCCTGTTTGACCAACCTGATAGCCTTCTATGAGTGTATAACCGGCTGACTAGATGAGGGGAGAGCAGTGGATGTCATCTACCTTTTCAGCAAGGCTTTCGACACTGTCTCCCATAACGTCCTCATCAGAAAGCTCAAGCAGTGTGGCTTGGATGAGTGGACAGTGAGGTGGATCGAGAGCTGGCTGAATGACAGAGCCCAGAGGGTGGTGATCAATGGCACAGAATCAAGTTGGAGGTCTGAGGCCAGTGGAGTTCCACAGGGATCGGTTTTGGTGCCAGTCTTGTTCAACATCTTCATCAGCTATCTGGATGAGGGGACAGAGTGTACCCTCAGCAAGTTCGCTGATGACACCAAACTGGGAGGACTGACTGATTCCCCAGAAGGCTGTGCTGCCATTCAGCGGGATCTCGACCGGCTTGAGAGTTGGGCAGAGAAGAACCTCATGAGGTTCAACAAGGTCAAGTGCAGAGTCCTGCATCTGGGAAGGAACAACCCCACGCACCAGTACAGGCTGGGGGGTTGAACTGCTGAAGAGCAGCTCTGCAGAGAGAGACCTGGGAGTCCTGGTTGACTAAGCTAAATATGAGCCAGCAATGTACCCTTGTGGCCATGAAGGCCAACGGCATCCTGGGATGCATCAAGAAGAGTGTGGCCAGCAGGTCGAGGGAGGTTCTTCTCCTCCTCTACTCTGCCCTGGTGAGGCCTCATCTGGAGTATTGTGTCCAGTTATGAGCTCCTCGGCTCAAGAGGGTATCCCCAGGAAGTGCTGGAGAGAGTCCAGCGCAGGGCCACCAATATGATGAGAGGACTAGAGCGTCTTTCATATGAGGAAAGGCTGTGGGAACTGGGGCTGTTTAGTCTGGAGAAGAGGAGATTGAGGGGAGATCTTATTAACATTTATAAATATCTAAAGTGTGGGTGTCGGGAGGTTGGGACATCCCTTTTTTTCTATAGTAGCTAGTAACAGGACAAGGGGTAATGGGATGAAGCTGGAACACAAAACGTTCCACTGAAATATAAGAAAAAACTATTTCACTGTGAGGATGACAGAGCAGTGGAACAGGCTGCCCAGAGGGGTTGTGGAGTCTCCTTCCTTGGAGGTCTTCAAGACCCACCTGGACATGTTCCTATGTGAGCTGATCTAGGTGACTCTGCTTCTGCAGGGAGGTTGGACTAGATGATCTCTAAAGGTCCCTTCCAACCCCTACCATTCTATGGTATTGACTCTGAGTGATCACTCAAATTCATACAACACATGCCTTCAAAATCCTTACAACCATGTCCTTGTGCTAGCAATAAAAAAATCTATGGCGGCTCTATTCTGCAAAGTAGCATGTCTGATTGAGTCTACATCAGATAAGATTCCAGTTTTTGCTAGTGAAGTACTATTGCTAAATGTTGCAAGCCAGCATCCTAATTTATTAAGCACTGCTAAAGCTTGAGCATTCCAAATATCTAGAAAAACTGTAGGCGTAGCTGTACTAAGCCAGAGTGTATCTTATCCTGTGACATTTACTAAAGTGACCCAGACATTCTGTCGGGGCTGTGTTACTATCCATCCCTTTGTTGTTACCCATAACAGTATTCCTGTAAAGATAAAAATCCCATTCATGTGGTGTGATTGGACAACAATCCTCTGGTGTAGTTCTGCTCGGCGTTATATTCTCATTTGTCAGATATGTAGGTTGATCTGCTTCTGCAGGGGGATTGGACTAGATGATCTGTAAAGGTCCCTTCCAACCTTACAATTCTATGCTTCTATGTGGCCAAACATATCGCGCTGGAACCCACTTTGGTCCCAATCCTGTGGAGACACAAGAATTAACACAAATGTAGTACTTCTACTTGTGAAGTAAATGTTTTTGAAAAAGCATGAGGCAAAAAGACCCATTCTGTGATCAAAAGAAGATCTGTGCTTTCTGGATTCCATTGACACAAAAGAGAAAAAGGTTGAAAATCATTTGGAATTAAAATCAAATTCACTGGTAGCGGCAGTACTGGCAGCGGTTGCGCTGCCATTTGTCCACCACACAGTTGCGATTGTGGCAAAAGACGTAGGTAAGGTCCTTGGTGGATGGTGCGTTTGAAGAAGCCCTTGCAGCTTGCTGCTGTACACTCTGTAGTGCTTCCCCGATGATTCAAAGAATGAATCTCATAGTTTTCTTTAGTAGCAGGATATTCTATATCCCAGCTAGCAAAGAAGCACCATGACAGTCTCTCACTTGGTGCCCCCTATTCACCCCCACCCTCCTTAGGATGGTGGAGGCCCCAGCAAAATTGGAGGAAAAAGTTAACCAATGTTGTTGTGGATTGAGACAAGGGCAGGGAGGGCTCGCTACCAGTTATGGTTCTGGACAAAACAGACTCCACTACTCAACTTGGAGAGGAAAGTAGGAAAGTTCTACTACCTACAAAAAACAGGACAGAACAAAAAGCAAAATGGGAGTAGAATGATGAGAAAATTACAACCAGCACTTTAAAATTACAACCAGCACCCTCATCCCTCCTTTCTTCCCAGGCCCAGCTCACTGCTCCCAATATCTCTACCTCCTCCCCCCTCAACAGCTCAGGGGGGTAGGGAATGGGGGATATGTTCAGTCTCTCACAGATGGTCTCTGCCGCTTCTCTCCTCTCAAATGAGGACGATTCCTTGCATTCTTCCCCTGCTCCAATATAGGGTCTGTCCCATGGGACACAGTCGTGAATGAACTTCTCTGGTGTGAGTTCTTCCCAGCAGCTACGGCTTCTGCTGATACAGGCTCCTTCACACAAGATGCAGTCTATAATGAATATCTCTGGTGTGGATTCTTTGCCACAATTGAAATTTCTGCAGATACAGGGTCCCTCCCTCGGGACATGGCCTCTTCTGGGAATAATTTTAATGAGCTTCTTTGGCATGGGTCCTTTCCCACAGTTATAGCTTCTGTGAATAGTGGGTCCCTCCCTTGGGATATGGCCTCCTCCGGCCATAGTCACTACCCCTCACACAGGGTTCTTAATGAAGTGAATCACTGCCCCTGGCTTGGGGTTTTTAGCAAAATGAGTCTCTTACCCTGATTCAGGGTCATTATCAAAACGAGTCTCTGCCCTTGATGAGGGTTCTTTAATGAAATGCAAATGAATCTCAGCTTCACCAGTCCTCTCCATAGAATGCAGGGGAGTCTGCTCCAGCACACCTCCTCCTCTCTTTCCTCACTGACCTCAGAGTCTGCCTGTTTCTCTCTCTCTTCCCACTCCTTGCACCCTCACTAGCCAGAGAAGAAGAATGGATAGAAAAAGGAAGAAACAGGAAGAAGCCTCCTCTTCCGGCTTCTTAAAAAGTGATTGTGGAGGCGTCTAATTGGCTCAGCCCTAGAAGTGGGTCTGGCTCAGAGCTGGGGAGAGTTTTGAGCAACATCTTACAGAAACAATCTTTACAGCCCCTTACCAGCAAAGTCTGTCATGTGAAACCATGACACTCATTTTTCCCTGCTCTGTTCTGGTTATTCATTAATAAATCAAACCATTTTTCCCTATGTTGAATCTGTTTTGCCTATGATACTTTTTTTCTGAGTGATCTCCTGTCCTCATCTTGATTCACAATCGTCTCGTTATATTTCTCTCTCCGCTGTCCAATTGAGGAGGGAGAGTGATAGAACGACTTGATGAGCATCTTGCACCCAGCCAGGATTAAATCACCACACTTTGATTATGGGCAGGGATGAGTTAAGTACCTGGAAGGCAAAACAGATTAATACCTGGGTTCAAGCCTGCTGTTACTGACATTATTTTTTTTTTTTTTGAGCATAGAGCACTGGGGTTACTTCAAAGAAAAATGATATATCTATCACAGAGGGAGAGAAGGATATTGGGTCAAGTGTTAGTGGGGCTTGTTGGGAGGGCTTTAAGCTAGATTTGAAGGGGGAAAGGAGCAAAACCAGGCTTGACAGAGATAAGCCTGGGGACAGCATGCAGGTGTCTGAGGGATGGTCTGCTGCCGACATCCTTGGGTCTGCCGCCTCAAGTGGAAGCTGTAGATGGAGATATTTGTGGCAGCAGGGAGATGAGGATTAATGTGTTAGAGGCCACGGAAGCGTCTACAAAGTCAGAATGTCCGTCCCGAAAGGTGGCAGGTTCGATAACCAATCTGAAGTGCATCTACACCAATGCATGCAGCATGGGCAACAAGTAGGAAGAGCCAGAAGCCATTGTGCACCAAGGGCAGTGTGACATCGTCACTATTATGGAAACATGGTGGGATGAGTCACATGACTGGAGTGCTGTGCTGGATGGCTTCACACTCTTCAGAAGGAACAGGCAAGGCAGGAGAGGCAAAGGGGTAGCCCTCTGTGTTAGGGAGTGTCTTGACTGTTTTGAAGCCAATGATGGTGAGGATAAGGTTGATTGTTTATGGGTAAAAATTAGGGCAAAGGACAACAAGGGGGATGTCATGGTAGGTGTCTGCTATAGACCGCCCAGCCAGGATGAGATTAATGAGATATTCTTTAGGCAGCTGGGGAAACTCTTGGGATCGCTGGCCCTCATTCTCATGGGGGATTTCAACTTACCAGACCTCTGCTGGGAATACAACACAGCAGAGAAGAAACAGTTCAGGAGTTTCCTGCAGTGTGAGGAAGATAACTTCCTCACGCAACTGGAGAGAGAGTCAATGAGGGAAGGATCTGGTGTTTGCAACTAAAGAAGGTCTGGTGGGGGACATGATGGTTGGAGGCCACCTAGGGCATAGTGATCATGAAATGATTGCGTTCTCAGAGAAGCAAGGAGAGGGATCAGCAGGACTGTCACCTTAGATTTCCAGAGGACAGACTTTGACATGTTTAGCAAGTTGTTTGCCAGTGTCCCTTGGGAAACAATCATGAAGGGAAAAAGAAGTCCAGGAAGGCTGAACATTCTTCAAGAAGGACATCTTAAAGACACAGGATCAAGTTGTCCCCATGTGCAAGAAGATGAGTTGATGGGGCAGAAGATCATCCTGGCTGAACAGGGAGCTTCTGCTAGAGCTCAGGAGGAAAAAGAGAATTTATGGTCTTTGGAAGAAAGGTCAGGCAGCTCAAGAGGACTAAAAGGATGTTGTGAGATCATGTAGGGAGAAAATTAGAAGGGCCAAGGCTCAACTCAAACTTAAGCTGGCCACTACTCTAAAAGAGAATAAGAAAAGTTTCTATATCAGCAACAAAAGGATGGCTAAAGGGAATGTTCACTCATTAATGGATGAAGGGGGAAACTTAGTGACCTAGGATGAAAGAAGTGACATGTTGAGGATAGGAAGGCTATTCAGAAGGACCTTGCCAGGCTGGTGAGATTGGCAGAGGACAATGGAATGAGATTCAACAAGGCTAAGTGCCAGGTCCTGCACTTCTGCCACAACAACCCCATGCAGCGCTACAGGTTGGGGTAGAATGGCTGGAAAGCTGTCCTGCAGAAAGCGTTAATCAACAGCTGGCTGAATATGAGGCAGCAGTGTGTCCAGGTGGCCAAGAAGGCAAATGACATCATGGCTTGTGTCAGAAATAGTGTGACCAGCAGGACCAGGGAAGTGATTGTCCCCTTGTACTTGGCTGAGGCTGAATTGAGGCTGCACCTCAAATACTGTGTTCAGTTCTGGGCCCCTCACTACAAGAAGGACATTGAGGTGCTGGAGCATGTCCAGAGACGGGTAATGAAGCTGGTGAAGTGTCTGGAGAACAAGTCTTATGAGGAGCAGCTGAGGAAGCTGAGGATGTTTAGCCTAGAGAAGAGAAGGCTGAGAGGAGGTATGATCACTCTCTACAACTTCCTGAAAGGGAGTTGTAGTGAGGTGGGGGTCAATCTCTTCTCTCCAGTACTGAATAATAGGACATGAGGAAATAGGCTCAAGTTGCACCAGGGGGGATTTAGATTGGAGATTAGGAAAATCTTTTTCACCGAGAGGGTTATTAAGCATTGGAATAGATTAGCCAGGTAGGTGGTGGAGTCACTATCCCTAGAGATATTCAAAAGACTGTTTCCTGTATTTCCCTCACCTGTCTTAGTCACATTTCTATTTTTGCCCCACTGAAGCTGCGATCTAACTGAAAATTATGTATACTAAGTGGTCATGGAGAGCAGCCTGCATAGGTAGACAAGAATACGGTTTTCTACTAGAATACTTTTCATTTTTCTTCTGTTCTTTTCCGTTGACTGTCAGACAGGCTATGGAGCTCAACAGCCCTTTTATCTCACTTATTATAGACATTTTATAATAATAACAAATTATGTTCAGAACAATGAAAATGTCTTGGTACCACAACCGATCTCTCTCTCACAGAAGTCCTTATGGACCAATGTTTAGCAAGCAAAATAATAGGATGGAATACTAGTAAGATGAAATAACTGTTGGCATCTACTACAGACCATTGAATCACACCATGGAGGAGCTCAACCAATAAGGAAGGCTCAGGGCTGAGTGACCATCTCAAAGTCTTGTGTTTCTGATTTTTAAGAATTAAGAAAGCATTGGTAACTCCTTTTATACAGATTAAGTTTTTAATTTAACACAAGGCTGAACCTCAATTAATAAAAACAAAAATATTACCAACTAAACAGTAATGGTTGCTTAAATACAAGGGATTTGATTATTTGCTATTTACACACACAATAAAATTCAAACCAGCACTATATGAACTTAATGCTTTCAAAAAGCCAATTCCATAAAAGCTGTGGATCAAAAAAAAACAAACAAAAAGGGGAACTCATTTAACAAATTTCTTCTTGGTCCACCAAAAAAATCACAAGCCAAGAATCATGAAAAAAAAAGCTCTGCAAGTTCTGCAGAAAGTCTTACAGAAGATTGAAACAACTTATATACTTCTCATATACAGAGAAATTAATGTATAAACTGCAAGTTTTATAACTAAAAAATTATGAATAAAAGGATAAGGTAATTAAAATTAGAAGTTGAAAGTAAATCCAAAATTAGAATTTGCCAAAAACCAGAGTTGACTGAATACTTTGCATAACAAGAAGGAAAGGTACCAGTGTATTTTATTTTGAGAAAGTAAATAAGATCACAATGCTAAGCATATGAGTTGATGTTAGACTGATGCTGTGACACAAAGAAAGAGATGGAAGCATGAAAGAAAGGGGCACTGTCAGAGAGTGGGAGACAAATGGGCTACATTAGCAGAAGAAGGTCAGACTAAATTATAGGACAGAAAAAAGGAATAATACTGGACTTCTCCCAATTGAAACCACTAGTGAGGTCCTCAAGGAGAAAAAAAAAATTGCAATTATCTGAATAATTAAAAATATTTTATATATACTAAGAAGAGAATTATTTGAAAACAATTACTTGGAGACCATAGAGCAGCCTTGCAGTACCTAAAGGGGCCAACAAGAAATCCAGAGGGACATTTTACGAGGACCTGTAGTGATATCAGAAAGGGTAATGGCTTTAAACTGAAAGAGGGGAGATTTGGATGAAATATTAGGAAACTTGTCCCTGTAAGGGTGATGAGGCCCTGGAGCAGGTTGTGGAGAGGCTGTGGCTGCACGATCTCTGGAAGCATTCAAGGACAGATTGGATAAGGCTTAGAGCAATCTGTGTGTCCCTGCCCATGTCAGGGGGATGGATTACATGGGTGTCATGATTTGACATGACAGCCTTTTCTGGTAAGGGGCTGTAAAGATGGTTCCTGTAAGAAGTTGCTTGAAAATCTCCCCAAATCTGGCGCCTCCATGATCACTTTTTAAGAAGAAGTCAGAAGAGCTTCTTACTGTTTCTTCTTTCTTCTGTCCTTTCTTCTTTTCTGGCTGGTGGTGGTGCAAGGAGTAGGAAGAAAGAGAGAAGCAAACAGGTGGACTCCAAGATCAGTGAGGAAATATAGGAGGAGGTGTGCTGGAGCAGAGATTCCCCTGCATTCTACGGAGAGGACTGGTGAAGCTGTGATTTGCTTAAATTTCGTTAAAGACCCTGCACCAGGGGCAGTGATTCTCTTAGATAATGACCCCATGCCAGGGGCAGAGATTCTCTTCATTAAAGAACCTGTGCCAGGGACAGTGACTATGGTCGGAGGAGGCCATGTCCTGTGAGCGGGACCCAATATTCACAGAAACTGTGACTGTGGGTAGGAACCCACGACAAAGAAGCTCATTAAAATTATGCCCAGAAGAGGCCCTGTCCCATGGGAAGGACCCTGTATCTGCAGAAGCTGTAACTGTGGGGAAGAATCCACGTCAGAGATGTTCATTAAGGATTGTGTCCTGTGTGAGGGATCCTGCATCGGCAGAAGTCATAGCTGCTGGGAAGAATCCACACCAGAGAAGTTCGTTAAGGACAGTGTCTCATGGGAGGGACCCCATATCAGAGCAAGGGAAGAATGCAAGGAGTCCTCATCTGAGAAGAGAGAAGTGACGGAGATCATCTGTGGGAGACTGACCACATTCCCCATTCCCTACTCCCCTGAGCCATTGAAGTGGGAGAGGGTAGAGATATTGGGAGCAGTGAGTTAGGCCTGGAATGAAAGGAGGGATGGGGGAGAGAGATCATAGAATCATAGAATCATAGAATGGTAGGGGTTGGAAGGGACCTTTAGAGATTATCTAGTCCAACCCCCCTGCAGAAGCAGGTTCACCTAGATCAGATTGCATAGGAACATGTCCAGGCAGGTCTTGAAGATCTCCAAGGAAGGAGACTCCACAACTCCTCTGGGCAGCCTGTTCCACTGCTCCGTCACCCTCACAGTGAAATAATTTTTTCTTAAAGTGATCTTAAAGTGCTGATTGTAATTTTCTCAATAATACTACTCTCTTGTTGCTTTTTGTTCCATTCTGTTTCTTGTAGGTAGTAGAATAAACTTTCCTACTTTCCTCTCTAAGTCAAGTAGTGGAGTCTGTTTTGCCCGGAACTGTAATTGGCAGCGAGCCCTCCCTGCCCTTGTCTCAATCCACAACAACCTTGGTTATCTTTTTCCTCCCATTTTGCTGTGATCTCTGCCGTCCTAATGAGAATGGGAGTGAATGGGGGGCACTGAGCAAGAGACTGTCATGGTGCTTCTTTGGTAGCTGTGCCAAACCATGACAATGGGCTTAAAGGTCCCTTCCAACCCAAACAACGTGATGATTTTATGACTAAAGCACTGCTCAATATAATTGATTTGAAGCTTAGAAATTCAGACATTCTGAATCATTTCTACTCACTCTCCTAGTTGCAAAGTATACTGCAAAGAGATGAAGTATACTTACAATCAAACAGCACACAAACAAATCACTATCTGGTGATGGAAAAAAATAGTTCCATGGATCAAAAAAAATGATGATGAATGTTCTCAAACAATTCAGCAGTACTCCGTGCTGTTCCTTCTCTCCACTCATATATGTGCTAAATTAAAATTTACAAGAATTAAATACAAGTGCTAAACATCACAAACATTTCATGCAAATACTCCTTAAACAATAGGATTTTACAATGTCTTCATGAACACTACAATCATATTAGAAAAAAACTTCCTTTTTTATAGCAAGCTATAAAATATCTTTGTTTTGCAACATGACATCTAAAAGTTAAAAAACATACCTTAATTCCTGTTGTCATGGTTTGACATGAAGCCATTTCTCATCATGGGGAAGGGATTTGGCAGAGAGAGAGAAGCAACCATGCGGACTCCAAGGTCAGCGAGGGAAGAGAGGAGGAGGTGTGCTGGAGCAGAGACTCCCCTGTGTGGGAAAAAATTGAGCTGCAGCTTTAACCTTGGAGACAAAGCTCTTCCCTTGAAGCACACAGATAAACAACTCTGAGAAAGAAGTGATAAGATAGAAGAACTGAAGAATAAAAACAGGATGGGAGCATACCAAAGAAGCAGCAAGAGCAGTGCTTGATCAATATAACAGCCAATCATTATGTTAGCATAGGCGCATGCTTTGAGACTGTGACCCAATTAAAATAGAATAAACTGTGCGTGATCAGGGGATAAGGGTATATTAGGGGGAAGCTTTGGAATAAAATCATCTGCAGCACCATGAACTGAACTTGTCTCTGTGAGTAATTCTTGGCTGCTACGACATCTGGTGACCCTGATATGATATCAGCAAGCCAGAACTTTTCCCCCCAAGACCGTGGAAAACGAGCGGTGGTACCAGAGCCCAGTCGGGCAGAGCCGACAAGCCCTGGCCAGGCGTAGGCACCTGAGGAGAAGGTGAGCAGCTGGGAACAAAATGGGAGTGCAGATCTCTTCAGAAGGGTAATCTATCCTAAATAATGCTTATTTTAGAAAAAAAAAAAAAAGGGGTTCAGTATGATGATAAAGCCATAAGAGCTTTATTAATTTGGACACGAAAAAAGGGGATTCCTTCTGAAGCTACAACAGCATTTCAGGTTAATACCTGGGAGGATTTGGGGAAATTGCTTTTTTAACATGCCTCAAGGGGATATAAAATTGCTACAGAGTCATTAACCACTTGGCAACTTGTAAATGAGTCAATACTGCAGCTTAAAAGTGATCACTCTGTGGCTGCATCAGCAACCTCCGTCACCCGCCCTCTTCTCCCTCTATTCAGGTGGGCAAAAGACCCATCTGATAACAGTGTAACACCTTTTAACTGTTCTTTGCTGGATGATACCATCAAGGACAATACTAAAAACAAACCAGATATGCGTTCCAGTCTTTGTCTCAGTCGTTATTAATAGACTTTTCGGAGGACCGCATCCCTCCTGTTTCAGAGCAAGTTCTTGCATTGCAACTGGCTACTGTAGCAGTAGGAATCCCCAATCCTGTAAAATTTTGGAAACGATTGCATGAACAAGCTCTTAACAAAGGAGAATTAGATTTAGGTGATGCAATCAGGCTGGGAGGAGCTCAAGCTTATCCAGTAATAACTAATCCGGATGGAATACGAGAGTGGGATCTGTTTCACTGGGATCTCATAATGGACCTACGATCCACTTGCATGCAGCATGGGATCTGGCCTTTCTAAGGAACAAAAGTTGTATATGCAAGCTTTAAAGCAGCTACTGCAAGCTTCTCACTGTTTGGTAACAGATGATCAGTTGCGTGAGTTGTTGCGCTGTATTCGGAGATATCATAAATGGTTCCTGGCATAAGGGAGCGTAGATTTAGCATTATGGTACAAGATGGGGCAAGAGTTTAAAACTAAAAAGGAGCTGGGGCTTGCAGTTCCTACCTCTGTTGTGTTTACATGATGATTGATTTATATTGCTTTACCAACTCTAGCAGGAGAGGCAACAGAAACTTTTGAGATAAGAAAGTAACACCCAGTGCCCTCCCGAGAGAAACAAGCTGGCAGGACACATGGTTGAAACTTTAAATGGTCACTTTTTAAAAAATTTTTCCCAGGCAGCATTTGCCATTTGATCTATAACTGTAATGTGGATTCTCAAAGTGAGATCCGGTTGTGCTGCCCATGCCTACCAAGGTGGTAACTGTAAATCAATAAAGTTACTTCCCCCTCCGCCTTGCAGTTATGGTACTGAAGACAGTAACTCTTAGTGAAAAGGAAAAAAAAATCAGCAAACATTTACAGCCTTGGAACATGGTGATAGATCTTGCTAATCCTGTCTTTTCCATAATTGCTTCAGAAAAGTCAAGACCAGTTTTCCTTTACCTGACAACAAAAGTAATATACATTCCGTTCCAGGTATTGCCTCAGGGCTACAAACACTGTCCCTCCATTTGCCACCAAATGATAGCAGTTGATGTAGCACTATGGTCTGGTACTGTCGCTGTTTACCATTATATTGATGATTTATTGATTACATCAGATTCAATATAAGAAATTGAAGTGGCTGCTGAATCAGTGACAGCCCATTTACAAGACCAAGGCTGAACAATTAATTCAAAGAAAAGACAATTAATCCAAAGAAAATGCAGAGCTCTAATACTGCTGTACAATTTTGGGGATTATTTTGGCTTGGACAAATTAGAGAAATACTAAATAAGGTACAGCAGTCCAGAGATTTCCTGTACAAACTGCAGTGAAACAGTTACAGACCTTTTTGGAGATGTTTAGGGTATTGTAAATCTTTTATGCTCATACTAGGGGAAACTCATTCCCTTGTAGATATCCCTGTATCTCCTGTGGAGGAGGCATTCCCTTATGACAAGTTAACAGAAGAGCACAAAGAAGATGCCTGGTTTACTGATGAAAGCACAACATACACAGAAACTATGGGGAATGGAATAATTTACACCTATAGATTGCACAGTGGGACTGAGACCTATTAGCCTGTATGTGAAGACTCATATAGAAAGCCCTGAGAATGCCATATGGTTCTGTATCTCAACTTCTCTTATTTTACATCCTTTGCTGATATCAGATTCTTGAGTTCTTGTATTTCAGATATCTTTGACAAACAACTGTGTCTGATCTAGAAGAGACAGTATTGGAACAGTATTGCTGATATCACGAACCCAAATTCAAAACATTGAATTGAAGTCCAATCTGAAAAAGTGATAATCAGCTAGGAAAGGCTTTCATAGAATCATAGAATGGTAGGATTGGAAGGGACCTTTAAAGATCATCTAGTCCAACCCCCCTGCAGAAGCAGGTTCACCAAGATCAAGTCGAAGAGGAACGTATCCAGGCGGATCTTGAACAGAAATCGTTTTGCCCTGACAGCTGTGGAATGCCATTTCAGCACAGCAACAGACTTTAGAGCTCTGTATGTTGCAGATGCACAATTATTTTAGTTAACAACTTATCATCACAATAAGTAGTCAAGCACTTGTTAAGCACTTGTTAATCACCTAATAATAGTTCAATCAATTAGCTAAGCACTTGCAAATAACTCAAACACCTATTGATTAAGTAAGTATTCATTTGAATCACATAAGGATCAAACTGCAAGAGTTACATACCACACCTGATAGGGATCTGTTACCTTAGCTGTTACCTTAGCCATGAGACCCTGGTAAATGTATTTGTTAGGTTACCTTAGCTGTTATCTTAACCACAAGACCCTGGTATATGTATTTGTTAGGTTACCTTGGCTGTTACCTTAGCTGTTACTAAAACAAAGAGACTGATAAGTGTATAAAAACCCTGAAAATGGTAACTAACAACGAAGTATGGAGGAGCTATCCCCCGTATTTTCCCAGTGCTGCATAATAAAGAAGTGCCTGGCTTATCTGCATTCCTGTGTAAATAAGTTTTTCGCGATTGCGGATCCGTCAACAGTTTTGGCGACCCAGATGGGACCTTGTGAGTGAGACTGGACGGGATCGGATGCTGATCGAACTCCAGCCGGCATCGAGGAATTCTCGGGGAGGACCATCACCTGCGACCCTTACAGCTCCTCGCAACGTTCCCTGGAGTGGTAATGCACTTCTAATTGGTTGGGGACGGAACCTGGTGAACTAGCCTGTAAGTCGTGGTATCGGAGACCCCACTTGGTTGGGCCCAGGGAAAGCCCAAAGGAGCCTGCCAATAAGACGGAGTGAAAGTTCCACTTGGCTGCGCTAGAGGATCCTTGGTATTGGGTATTGGGAGCATAGACGCTGCCCATAAGACAAACGCGGAAGCGATCACAGGGTTGGCATTGGTATTGCAGCCCATAAGTCGGATGAAGTGATCGCAGGGCTGACATTGGTATTAGTATTGGTAATTGGTATTGGTAAGTGATATAAGTGGGCCCACATAAGTATATGGTAAGGTACCTATTGGTTTTGATTTGTACATTGATTTGTACATTGGTTTGTATATTGCTTTGTGTATATATATGCATATTATTGTATATAATGTTGTGAGCTGTGTGTGTGTGATTGAGACGTGCAATTGGACAAGAAGCGAGTGTGGAGCTTAGATCCGTGGTTCTGTGATCCTGTGAGGGGTGCAGCTGTAGATAAGAGAAGTGAAAGAACAAAACGACTGTTGAGAAAGTATTTGGGGCTAAAAGGATTTTTAAATGGCAAACAAAGTATCTGAGAATTCACCCCTTGGGTGTCTGTTGGCACACTGGAAGGAATTTAAGGGTGATTTTCATAAAGATCAACTTATAGAGTACTATAATCATGTGTAGAAATATTGAACTGTGCCTTTAAGTCTCTTTGTTTGAAGGACACCATAATTTTGGCTATGGCATCTAAGTGGTCAAACCTGTTTAGGGGAGGAAATTCTAACAATAAGGGCCCTGTGCCAAAAAACTATCCTTTGGACTGCCTTTTGGCTCACTGGAAAGTAATACATAATGATTTGTGTAAAAACCAACTTACTGAATATTGGGATCATACATGGCCAATGTATGCTCTGGATGATGAGGACTTGTGGCCCCTGAATGGAATACTAAGTTATAATACTATCTTGCAATAAATGTTGTTTCATAAGAGTGAGGAAAAGTGAGATAAAGTCCCGTATGTAGATCTGTTCTTTTATTTAAGAGAAAAATCTGAATGGCAGAAAGAATCTGAATGAACAAATTGCGTAATGTCACTCACAGTAGAAAAACAAAAGGTTCAAAACCTTTGCTCCCCATGCACTGCAGCAAAAATGTGTCTTAAACATTTGACCCTTAAGGGGGGAGAGCTGTTCCTATATATACACCCTCTCTCACTTACCCACTCCCCAACATGAACCTGAACAGGGACCCAGCAACCTGACAAGGATACGTCCTGGAGGGCTGGTTCAAGGGAGGGCTCTCAGCCCTGTCCAGACAGTAGTGATGTGGAAAAATGAGGACTCTGACAAAGAACCCTCCTCATTGGTGTCCAAGAGAACTCAATGCTGTACTCATTTAATAATCACCTTAAAGATCCCCTTAAATTCTAAAGTCAAACAGCATATAATTGCCTCATTAAGGTAAGGGGTTGGGCAGAGTGAACCAGTACACATGAAAGTGCCTTTCTCACCTTCTGATTTAATTCTCTGAGAAAAAAAAAAACCAAAACAACTGACTGCTATAAGGAGGACCCAGATAAAGTGAGAAAGAAACAAAACCAAAAACAACAACAACAAAAACAAAACTGGCCATTTTTGCAACCCCTGGATCTGAAATACGGAAACAAAGTTATAACATCTGAATTTTTGTACATTTCAGAATGTCCCATACCCCTGATGAGGAGGGACTTGTTATCTAAATTAAATACACAAATTGTCTTTGAAAACAGAGACTTGTTACTAAAAATACCTGAATCAAAGACAGGACAAATATTGATGATAAAAGAAAAACCAAAGGTGCTAGAATTACCTCCAGAAGTGGAGAATGCAGTGATTCCAATAGTGTGGGAAACTGAGATTCCAGGAAAATCAAATTTGTACAACTAGTAAAAATTGAAATAAAAGAAAAAGTAAAATCGGTCAGAGTGAGACAATACCCAATAAAACCTGAAGCTAAAAAAGGATTTAAAGTCCTAATGGACAAATTTCTGAAATATCAAATTCTAGAAGAATGTGAGTCAGAGGATAATACACCTATTTTACCAGTACGGAAACCGAATAGACAGTATAGGTTTGTTGCCGCTACCGGCAACACCACCAGGCCGCTCCCACGGATCTCTCAGCCCACCCCGCTGAGGGGACAAAGATCACCACACACTCAGCATGGATGATACTTTATTCCAACCCCTTGTTTACATCATGTGCTTTTATCTGCTAACACCAACACCTCTTCCCATTCCACCCAGTGCCCACCTCTTCTGTACCCTCCACCTCTTGTGTTACAACCCGAGATCTTCCGGATGCCTACTACATAGGTTAGTTCAGGATTTAAGACCCATAAATCAGATTGTGAAAGACATACATCCAGTTGTAGCAAATCCATATACCTTACTCACAGCTCTGAGAGAAAATTATCAGTGTGAAAATTATTGAGTGAAGAAGGCACCATCAAGCCCATGGAAGTGGGAGAGTTGTAGGAGATCTTGAGATATTGAAGTTAACTCTGAAACATGACTAAGTTTTTTTTTTGTTGTTGTTTTTTCAGTCTATGGTGGTGAAAACATGGATCAAAATTGGATGGTTAAATCAGTTCGTATTGAATGTTCAGGCCCAGACTCCAGTCCAAACAGAAATAGACTCGGGACAGGTAATGTCAATACCAGGAAATTAGGTAAGACATGAACACACCCTGGATAGATAAAGTTTTTGAGAGACTGGGCCTGGAACTAAAATCCTGGATAAAGTCACTGATTGAAACACTTCTGCTATTGATTATAATGTTTCTGGCAATCTATTTGGCATATCTTTGCATCAAAAGAGAAATAATACAAAGAACATGATGAAGCAATAAAATCTTGACACCATTGTCAAGAGACAATGATCAGTTCAAAGGTGATCCACCACCATATGACAATCATGGTTTTGTTATGGAGACAACAGAAATACAAGAGTGAAAGTATTGGAATGTGATTATCAATACTTTTAAAGGGGGGAAATGTTGCAGATACACAGTTATTTTAGTTAACAACTTATCATCACAATAAGTAGTCAAGCACTTGTTAAGCACTTGTTAATCACCTAGTAATAGTTCAATCAATTAGCCAAGCACTTGCAAATAACTCAAACACCTATTCATTTGAATCGCATAAGGATCAAACTGCAAGAGTTACATACCACACCTGATGGGGACCTGTTACCTTAGCTGTTACCTTAGCCAGGAGACCCTGGTAAATGTATTTGTTAGGTTTCCTTAGCTGTTACTAAAACAAAGAGACTGATAAGTGTATAAAAACCCTGAAAATGGTTACTAACAACAAAGCAAAGTATGGAGGAGCTATCCCCCCCCCCTTCCCATTTTCAACCTGGAAAGGGACAGTAGATCTGTTGCTGTGGGGTCAGGGTATGTTTGTGTTTTATCGTCCACAGGTCCTCGGTGGATACTGGCAAGAAAAGGTAAGCCATATCATGACCTGGAAGAATCAATCCTTCAATCCAATACCCCAGATCTCCCCACTGATGATGCGAGAATTGGCACACAGGCAACAGATTCCTAGGAACTTTGCAACTGCAGCTGTCATTTTGGGAAGTCTGAAACAACTACAACAGAAAGCAAATAGAATGGCATGGGTAGGAGCAATGCCAACACCAGAAAATACCTTTTTTACCTATCTGGCCCTTGTTGCAACCAACTCAGCAATAGGTATAAGTTTGCTATTCTTATTCTGGCTGGAAGCAACTGGTCACGTATATTGGGTACACATCATCGACCCACCATTTGTGCCTTGGTAAGTAGGTGGAATTCCCAAGATACCAGTAGCCAGTAATAACACACAGTAGACTGGAGGAGTTTGGCTTCCTCCTTGGGATGAAGATAATCGGTCATATCATAATATAACATTGTATATGGAACCACACAATTTATAGCCTTTGCAATGATAGTGCACGAGGTCACGAGGTCACCATCTGTGCAACTTATCCTTACATTTTATTGGCTAGAATTCAGGGAAAATTAAGCAACAGTGTTGGTCATTCTCAGATTACCATCACAGACAGAATTGCTGAGGCCTGAGCAACAGGCTCCAAACCAAAGTTAACCTATAGATGAACTTCCCAATCAAACATTATATAGGTAGCTCATCATTAGCGAAATATGAATTATTGATGAGGATAAAGTTTCCCATTATTGGTGAAGGATGTAGCTAAAATGTTATATAAGAATGTATTATTTGATGTATCTATTTCTGTATGTACAGAGGTTGGTGTTTGAGGCAGAGAAATCAGATGTTTAGCCTTGGTCGGTAGTACATGAAAAAGAACCAAATAGATAAGGAAACTCCCTTGGTTCCTCTTGGGGTCCTGGTCAAGCTCCAGGCGGCATCTCAATGGAGAATAAAACCAGATGTTCCGTTGGTAAAGTTATGTGGAATTATTCAACATTATAAGAGGCTGGACCCTCTTACAGTGACTTTGGAGACCTCACCTACAAATGGATGCACTGAGTAGGGCCTCCCAGTTTCCGGGAAAGGTTCCCCGAATCCTTGTGTTGCCGCTACCAGCAACATCACCAGGCCACCCGCACGGATCACTCAGCCCAACCCTGCTGAGGGGACAAGATCACTGCATGCTCAGTATGGATGATGCTTTATTCCAACTAATTGTTTACACCATGCGCTTTTATCTGCTAACAGAAGCACCTCCTTTCACTCCACCCCATGCCCACCTCTTCTGTACCCTCTCGCGTTACAACCCGAGATCTTCCGGACGCCTACAACATCCTTGCTGTAAAAGGGGCTCCCCAGCGACTGCAGCTCTGGATCACTGTAAAGTATTAGGGCAAAGGGTTATGTTTTTTCTTAATCACTATCGCTACTCTCATGTAATGATTAGGTGCATTGCTTTTCTTATGCTTTTTGCTGCTTAGAAATAAGTAATGGTTGTAACTGAATACATTTTGTTTATTCATATGTCGTTGTATTGTGAAAGGGAACATGAGGATATATATGGGAAAGCAATACTTTAAGAACTCAAAATGTTTGCTTAGACACTGAACAGAGCGTTTGTCATTTTGAAATGTATTCTGATAATGATCCAGAGTCTGTCCTAGAGTGTGTTGAAAAGGGTTGTGCATATCTGAGAATCCTTAATGATAATTTGTTAATAGACAACCTGGAAGCATCACTTAACAATTACTCAAATCTCAGCATTTGCAATTTTACTTGCATTTCAGGGTGTGATTTTAACTACTCTGTACTGAGGACTGTGTACCATAATATACAGTGAAAATGCCTTGTAACCAACACCTATAAGAATGACTATCATGTTGGTCAAGAAGCTGCTAGAGCACCCTGGTCTACACAACTTAATAGAAAAACTGAAAGAGAGAACTCATAGACTTCTGATTACAGTTCACCATGACATACAGGACATATATGTCATGTGCCGAAACGAGTGAAAAAGGATGGAGAATGTCACTGGTGGGACGTTTTGTTTGTATGAACTCTGCTACTGGAATCTTTAACACAATACTACATACTGAAATAGCGTTGATGGTACTAAACAGTTATACCTAGTCTTGATAACCATCATATATCTGAGAGTGTGGTACATGATTCAAGACATAACATGATTAACACCACCTAGGCCTGTCACATTAAACATAATGATGTTTCTTAACACATTTGATGACAACATATAAAATAAGGGACACATATAGCATGGAGAGGAGAGGTACCTACATTACCACTTCATGAGGTAAAGATGATTGACTGCAGTCTCAGGGTGGACTGTAGCAGGGCACTCTCTCTGGTGAAAAGATACAAGTTGAAGGTCATCCTGTTTTCTAATGGTGAAGGCCATTACAGATCAGCCTGACTTAATCATCTCATAGGATAACTTGAGAGGATAAGAAGATTCTTGAGCCAATGGGCAGTTGTGGTAGTTTGACCCTGGCTGGATACCGGGTGCCCACCACAAAGCTCTATCCCCCACCTCCTCAGCAAGTCAGGGAAGGGGAGAAAATAAGATGAGAGTCTCGCGGGTTGAGATAAAAGCAGTTTAATAAAGAAACAGCAAAGCTGCACACACGGGAAGCAAAGCAAAACCAGATAAAGCTGTTACTCTCTACTTCCCATCAGCAGCGATGTCCGGCCACCTCCCGAGAAGCAGGGCTTCGGTACGCGTAGCGATTGCTTTTGGAAGGCCAGAAATGAATCTTGCCTCCCCTTCCTGCTCCTCTCCCCCAGTTTATATTACTGAGCTGACGTCATATGGTATGGAATATCTCCTTGGTCAGCCTGGGTCAGCTGTTCTGGCCGTGGTCCCTCCCAAGATTGTGCTCACCCACAGCTATTGTTGAAGGTGGGGGAAGGAATGCTGGAGGGACAGCCCTGATGCTGTGTGAGCAGTAGTCATAATATTGATATCAACAGTAAGCACAGCACTGCAAGAGCTGCTGTGGAAAATCACTACCATCCCAGATCCACTACAGCAGTGAAACAGACATCTGTGATAACATCGTTGCAAGAAACTAGATATTCCTGCTAGCCCTACAGAGATGTAAGTCCAATGACAAGATGACTGTCAGCCAGTCACTTTATTCTATAAAAGTCCAGTCCCATTTCTGTGGGGTGAGAGGATTTCTGCATAGTCTCTTTTGAAGTGTTTCTGAACACCTATTAAGGGTACCCTCTGGAGCTGAGAGATCCTCTTGCTGTCTTTGACACGGGTGAAAAACATCATTCTCTATGAAATAAAGGCTGAATCACGGTTTATTATTATGACCTCCATGAAAATTAAGCTATGAAACAAAAAAGTGGGAATTGTGGGAGAGTATTCGGCTGCAGGCACTTTAACGTTGAGACAAAGCTCTTCCCTTGAAGCACACAGATAAATAGCTGTGAGAAAGAAGTGATAAGACAGAAGAAATGAATCATAAAAACAGGATGCGAACATACCACTGAAGCAGCAAGAGCAGAGCATGAACAACATAGTTTAGTCAATCATGTTAACATAGGCACGTGCTTTGAGACTGTGACCCAATTAACATAGAATAAACAGTGCGTGATCAGGGAATAAGAGTATATTAGGGGGAAGCTTTGGAATAAAATTATCTGCAGCACCATGAACTGAACCCATTTCTATGAGTGATTCTTAGCTGCTAGTGTTGACGGATCCGCAATCTCCAAATACTTATCTACACAGGAATGCAGATAAGCCAGGCACTTCTTTATTATGCAGCGCTGGGAAAACAAGGGGGATAGCTCCTCCATACGTGCTTCATTGTTAGTTACCATTTTCAGGGTTTTTATACAGCTCAAACAAAAGAATCACATTTGCCAACACAAACATGCATAAAATATCCATCTATCAATTTAGCCCTTCACCTTGATTGGTTCCCAACAAACACAAACTTTCCAAAATCATAGTGATGGGTCAAAAATTATATCAGTCCCTTTGTTTTAGTAACAACTAAGGTAACAGCCAAGGTAACCTATGGAATACATTTACCAGGGTCTCGTGGCTAAGGTAACAGCTAAGGTAACCTAACAAAATACATTCACCAAGGTCTTGTAGCTAAGGTAACAGGTCCACATCAGGTGTGGTATGTAACTCTTGCAGTTTGATCCTTATGTGATTCAAATGAATACTTACTTAATCAATAGGTGTTTGAGTTATTTGCAAGTGCTTAGCTAATTGATTGAACTATTATTAGGTGATTAACAAGTGCTTAACAAGTGCTTGACTACTCATTGTGATGATAAGTTGTTAACTAAAATAATTGTGCATCTGCAACACTAGGACACCTCTGCATGCTATGGAAAAGACTGGTGAAGCAGACTGGTCTTCATTAAAGACCCCACATCAGGGTCAATGACTCACTTCATTAAAGACCTCGTGCCAGGGGCAGTGACTGTGCCCAGAGGAGGCCGTGTCCCATGTGAGGGACTCCATATTCATAGAAGCTGTAGCTGTTAGGAAAAACCCTCACCAGAGAACTTCATTAAGACTATGGCCAGAGGAGACCATGTCACATGGGAAGGACCCTGTATTGCCAGAAGCTGTAACTGTTGGGAAGAACTCACGTCAGAGATGTTCATTAAGGACTGTGTTCCGTGTGATGGACCCTGTATTTGCAGAAGCTCTAGCTGTTGGGAAGAACTCATAACAGAGAAGTTTGTTTTTGCGAGGAGTCGTCCTCCTCTGAAAGAAGTGGCACAGACCATCTGTGAGAAACTGACCACGTTCCCCATTCCCTTCTCCCCTAAGTCGTTGAGGGGGAAGGAGGTAGAGATATCTGCCTAGATCAGGTCTCACAGAAATACATCAAGGCAGATTTTGAAAATCTCCAAAGAAGGAGACTTCACAACCTACCTCAGCAGCCTGTGTCAGGGCTCTGTCAAACCTCATGGTAAAAAAGGTTTTCCATAAGTAGAACTTTTTGTGTTCCAGCTTATGTCCATCATCCCTAGTCCTATCAGTGGACACTACAGAAAAAAGTGTTGCCAAATCTTCTTGACATAGACCTTTAGATACTTGTAAGTATTAATGAGGTCCCCCTCATTCTCCTCCAAGCTAAGCAGTCCCACTTTCCCGCAGCCTTTCCTCATTAGAAAGGTTCTTCGGTCCCTTGATCATCTTGGCAGCCCCGCGCTGGACTCTCTCCAGAAGTTCCCTGTCCCTCTTGCGCTGGGTAGCCCATAACTGGACACAGTACTCCAGATGAGGCCTTACCAGGACAGAGTAGAGGGGGAGAAGAACCTCCCTCAACCTGCTGTCCACACTCTTCTTGATGCATCCCAGGATGCTGTTGGCCTTTTTGGCCACGAAGGCACATTGTTGGCTAATTTTTGGTTTATTATCAACCAGGACTCCCAGGTCTTTCCCTGGTGCATGGGGTTGTTCCTTCCCAGATGCAAGACTCTGCACTTGTCCTCGATGAACCTCAGGAGGTTCCTCTCTGCCCAACTCTCAAGTCAGTCAAGAAGGTGAAGTAGTTGTTGCGCAGTTGCTAAACTGCAGCAGCAATAGAGACTGAGAATGTGAAAACATCTCCACAGACACCAAGGTCAGTGGAAAAGAAGGAGGAGGAGGGTGCTTAGGCCCTGAAAAAAAGATTCCCCTGTGACCTGTGGTGAAGACCATGGTGAGGTAGGCTGTCCTTCTGCAGTCCTTGGAGGACACCTGGGAGCAGAGATCCACTCGCAGCCCATGGAGGACCCCATGCCAGAGCGGGTGGATGCCTGAAGGAGGCTGTGACTCCATGGGAAGCACCCTGGAGAAGTTCCTGGCAGGACCTGGGAGCCTGTGTGGAGAGACAAGCCCACACTAGAGAGCAGATTTGCTGTCAGGACTTGTGATCCTGTAAAGGACTCACACTGGAGCGGTTGATACCTGAAATACTGTTCTCCTGGTGCAGGACCCAGAATGGGGCAGTGTGTGAAGAGCTGCTCCCGTGGGAGGCTCCATGCTGGAGCAGTTTGTGAATGACTGTGGCCCATGGGAAGGACCCACATGGAGAAGTTTGTGGAGGACTATCTCCCATGGAAGGGACCCCACATTGTAACAGTGGGAAGAGGCCTCCCCCTGAGAAGAAGCAGTGGCAAAGTCCATCTGTAATGAACTGACTGCAACTCACATCCCCCATCCCCTCTGCCACTGGGGGGAAGGAAGGAGAGTCCTGGGAAGAGGGAAGGGTGGGGGGAGGTGTTTTAAGATTCGGTTACATTTATCATCTACCTGTTGTGATGGTTACTTAATAAATCAAACCCTTTTCTCCCCAAGTTGAGTCTGTTTTGCCCATGATGCTAATTGCTGAGTGATCTCCCTGTCCTTAACTCATGAATCTCTCATTATATTTCTCTCCCTCCATAGAGGTGGGAGTAATATTACGACTTGGTGGGCATCTGGCAATCAGCCAGAAATGAACCACCATAGCAATATTTTTACAGTGGTATAGTATTACACAGTTGTGTAATATTTTTTCATCTTAAAAAGCAACATGATATATAATTTTTACATCCCAGGATACACTCTGTCCCCTCATACAGGTCACTGATGAAAATGTCATTGATGGGATGCATCCTAGAGTGCTGAGGGAGCTGGCGGAGTCCATCTTAGAATTGATAAGCTTTAGTGCTATCAGCTCCAGGGGAAGCTTTTGACAACTCTTTTTTTAAAGAAGTCACCCCTGTAGCCCTCCCCTACAAAACATGTCCCATGCAAAACCACTACACTAAGCCACTCTCCATCATTTTCAAATGATCATGGAGGACTGGCAAGGTGTCTGAGGACTGGAGAAAGGCCAATGTCACTCCAGTCTTCAAAAAGGGCAGGAAAGATGACCCAGGAAACTACAGGCCAGCCTCCATCCCTGGAAAGGTGATGGAATAACTCATCCTGGATGTCATCTCTAATCACATGAAGGAAGATGGTTATCGGAGGAGTCAACACGGATTCACCAAGGGGAGATCCTGCTTGAAGTTCTGCTTTCTCTGCATCTTCTGTCACCAGGACACCTTCTTTGTTCATCAGCAGGTTCACATTCTCCTTAATCTTCCTTTTGTTGCTCATGTATTTGAAAAAGCCCTTCTTGTTTTCCTTTACATCTCTTGTCAGTTTTAATTCCTAAGAGGCTTTGTCACTGCATACTCTGGCAATGTTCTTATACTCTTCTCAAGCAACCAGGCCCTTTTTCCACCTTACATATATCTCTCTCTCTTCTCCTTGAGTAGTCCCAGTAGTTCTTTTTTCATCCATGTAGACCTCTTGCCTCCTTTTCCTGATTTTCTACTCATGGAGACACACTGATCTTGGGCTTGGAGGAAGTGGCGCTCTAAGATCAACCATTTATCTTGGGCAGTCCTACCATCTAGAATCCTATCCCATGAAATTCTTCCAAGCAAGTCTCTGAAATTACTAATGTTAGCTCACCTGATGTCCAGATTTGCAATCCTGCTTGATGTCCTGCTTCTTCCACAGAGGATCTTGAACTCCACCATCTCACGGTCACTGCAGACAAGGTTGCCTCCAACCTTTACATCCCCAAACAGACCTTCTTTACTTGTGAGCACAAAGTCCAGCAGCACACCCCTCTGTGTTGGCTCCTCAACCATCTGTGACAGGAAGTTGTCATCAACATTCCGCAGGAATCTCCTGGACTGCGTGTACTTGGCTGTGTGGCTTTGCCTGCAAATATCAGGGAGGTTCATGTCCCTCATGAGGACCAGGGATTGTGATTGTGAGGCAGCTCTCAGCTGTTTGTAGAAGACCTCATCCACTTCCTCTTCCTGATCAGGTGACCTATAGTAAACTCCCACAATAGTATCACCCACACTACCCTGCCCCTCAATTCTCACCCATAAGCATTCAACTGGCCCCTCACCCCCACCCAGGCAGATCTCCATGCGCTCTAATTGCTCTCTCATCTAGAGAGCAAATTCACCCCCTCCCCTCTCTTGCCTCTCTTTCCTAAATAGGACATTCATGCCTGTGCTCCATCTTAAAAACCAACATGATATATAATTTTTACATTCCAGTCCCTCAAGTTGCACAGTAATTAAATATACATTGTTTTCATTTTTTTTTAAAATTAACCTCATTCCCATAGAGAAAAGAAGTCATTCATTTGTACTTTTCCTCACGCTCAGTTTCATACATCTTATTCCCCTGTGTATTTCTTTCTGACTCTATCAATTAAAAAATCCTCCCAAATTCCTAAAAATCCAAAATGCCCTCCCCAAAATGTACTTTCTAAAAAGACAAATTTCTGTGATGTTCCAGATCATTCTCTGTTTTTCCCAAAACAAAGAAAACAGTTAGAAGAACTGATTTGGCATGATGATAAAGCAAAAACCAACAGTTTTCTGTTCTATAATGTACAAAAAGCAGGTACAACCCTCATGGGTTGGAGTGTTAATTCTCCTTCACCTTGGGAAACAAATGACAAACTGTATTTCAATGGGATATTCAGAAGAGACACAACATGGCTTTCTAGGCACATTTAAACATCTATCTGAATTTAAATTCATCTAGATCCCAACCAAAGGCATGCAAAGATGAATTTTCACAGCCCTGCTGTGTAATCTGGATTAATCTGAGGCAAAAACTATTCTGGATACTAAAGCAATTTGTGATCAACAGTATAAAGGCTTTCAAAAGTACAATCAAGATAATCATGGTAGTTTAAAATTTAGCCAAATCATGACAAACTAAAGTTGAGGCTAGATAAATGGACAGGGAGGTAGATGGAATGACTGGTCTCAGAGAAATATGGCCACCAGAACCAAGTCCAGTTGGAGGCCAGTCATGAGTGGTATACCCAATGTACTGAGTCTGGGGCCAATGCTCTTGAACATCTTCATTAATGACCTGGCTGGTGGGGCAGAATGCACCCTCGGCAAGTTTGTAGATGATACAGAACTGGGGGGAGAAGCTGATGCACCAGATGGTTGTGCTCCTATTGAAGAGGTCCTAAACAGGCTGAAGAAACAGGCCAACAAAAGCTCAATAGAAACCTCATCAGAAGCTCAACAAAGGGAAATATCAGATCCTGCACACTGAGGGCCAACCAGCTAGAAAGCAGCTTTGCAGAAAAGGAGCTAAGGGTTCTTGGTGTACACCAAGTTGAACATATGCCAACAATGTACTGTCATGGCAAAGTAGGTCAATGGGCTGCATTAGACGGAACATTGCCAGCCCGACAAGGAGGTGATCTTTCCTCTCTTCTCAGCAAGGAAGCCTTATCTATTGTTCTGGGCCCCCCAGTAGTCAAGATATGCACATACCAGAGCAAATCCTGCAAAGGGCCATGAAGATGATTAAGTGATTAGAGTGTCTGACACTCAAAGAGAGGCTGAGAGACTGTAGTGGGTCTGGGGTGGTGATTTTCCACAGCAGCTCTTGTAGTGCTGTGTCTTCTGTTGGTAGCCAAAAAATGTGTATTGATAGCACATCAATGTTGTGGCTACTGCTCCCACAGCATCAAGGCTGTCCCTCCAGCATTCCTTCCCCCACTTTCACTAATAGCTGTGGGTGGGCACAATCTGGAGAGGGACCACAGCCAGAACAGCTGACCCAGGCTGACCAAGGAGATATTCCATACCATATGACGTCAGCTCCGCAATATAAACTCGGGGAAAGGAGCAGGAAGGGGGGGCGTGATTCACTTTGGCTTTCCAAAGCAACCATTATATGTACCGAAGCCCTGCTTCTTGGGACATGGCCAGACATCACTGCTGCTGGGAAGTAGAGAGTAACAGCTTTATTTACTTTGCTTTGCTTCTCATGCGTGTGGCTTTGCTATTTCTTTATTAAACTCCCATCTTATTTTCACCCCTTCCTGGCTTGCTGAGGAGGGGGGTGATAGAGCAGAGTGGGGGGCACCTGGAATCCAGCCAGAGTCAAACCACCACAGTCTTTTTGGCATCCAACATAGGACGAGATGACAGCAGTTTTATATTAAATGTGGTGTAATTATAGTAACTTACTAAGTGCAAAACTCCTGTGCAGGTCATGGAGCCTTGCTGTAGTACAGTTTATCTTTTACTTTGCAATGTTTGGGAATATGCTGTTGCTAACACTCGCTCTGTGCTGCGCTCTAATATTGATATTTTTGCTGTGTTGTTTATTTTACTTTGTGAGAAGGATGAAGGGGCCTGGAAACATGATGGCCCAAATAATAACTATAAGTTTCATACTGTTATTGATGTGTTTACTGTGCTATGGGAGCTATCTTGTGGAGGTGATGGGAGAGCATACCTCCTTCCCCTCAGCTCAGACTGATGTAGGTGGAAAGCTGCTGTATGGAGTTCCACACAATAAGTTGTTGAGGCCACCACAGAAGAAGGTGAGTCAAGTCAGTTTGCCGAAGTGAAAGCTGTCCAACTATGTAGGCACAAATGTGGCTTGGACCAGCCAGCTTGAATAAAGATGGTAGGAACAAGTTAATACAGCTGGCAAGCTACTTCCAATTATCAAAAACAGGTGCTGCAAGTTAATCAATTGGGTCCTGGGTGATCACATGGGCAGAAGCAGCATATAAGGAGGTAGCTAGCAAAGGAAGGGTGGCTTTGAGTCAGCTCTGTTGGTTGTGCTCTGCATGTCTCTGCATGTCTCTGCATGTCTCTGCATGTCTCTGCATGTCTCTGCATGTCTCTGCATGTCTCTGCATGTCTCTGCATGTGCATTACTTAGATTCTCTACATATTTGAATAAATATTACTTGCACCACTACAACATTTGGTGACCCCGAAGTGATCAGCTGAATTGGTTGGATTAAGAACCTTCGGCAGAAAATCACCTGGATTCCTGTTTGAAAAGGCAAGTGACCTGAGCAAACCGGTATAATGGGAAAAATGATGAGCAAAGAGGAAAATCCTATTGACATCCTCCAGCATATCCTTGCTGTGAAAGGATTCAATTAAGAAAGGATTTGCGAAGACTTGTAAGATGGGGACAGGAAGTAAGTCTCTTTGTCTCCCCCCAAAAAGTATATAAAAAGAGACATTGGGAAAATCTAGGAGACGCATTGAATAATGCTATTGGCCTGTGTAAATTGGCAGCTGTAGCACGCTCAGCTTCTAGTTGCTGCCATGAAAGCAGAAAATGCTGTACCATCTGTGTTCCCAATAGATGCTAAAAGGTTCTCTGGAGGTGGTGACTTTATAGTGTCATCAGCTCCACCTCTAGAAGAAAATACTAAGAGACTCTTTGGAGGGAATAATGTCATAATACCGTAAGCTCCACCTCTGGAAGAGGAGAGCATGGATGTGAGCCCCTCTCCCCCAGAACCCCCTAGAGCACTGTTCCAGGAGCCAAATGCGTGCACTGGTTTTCCTCCCCTCCCACTTCCCCTTCACCATCCTGCCCTGTCCCATCCTGCTGCTATGCCTGAAGGAGTACCTGACCCCTGGCCAGATGACTATGATTTGACTAAGAAATGAAGAGGCCTCATACGTGATGCAGTAATTGAAGGAGAATTTATTCCACAAGCCTTTCCAGTAATAACAGCACATAAAAAATGACAATGGGCACCTTTGGATTGGAAGTTGGTAAGGGAAGGCCAGAAAGCTGTGATGCAATATGGCTTGACCAACCCATATGTTCAAACTTTATTGGATCATACTTTTGCCAGCGGATTAATGACTCTATTTGACTGCCAGAAGCTAGCAGAAACCTTCTTGAAGCCCACTCAGGTATTACCATGGGAGTCTGAATGGGAAAAAAGAATTGATGTGGCAGTAGTAGAAAATATGGACTTACAACAGGGAGATACGTGGCGAGTCGTCACAGCAGATATGAAGTTAGGAAAAAGACCGTTTGCTGACTCTCAAGTACAAGCCTGACTCCATGAAGCTATTTTGCAGCAAACACAGACACTGGCTTGTCAAGCATTTAAGATCGTCCCTGACATGGGGGTGCCAGTTCCCTCATACACAGCCATTATATGGAAACCCAATGAGCCTTTTATGACCTTTTTAGACCATCTAAGAGCAGCTCTGGATCATATACCTAACATGTCGGCTGAAGTAAAAGCAGAAATAGGGTTACACTTACCAGTTGCTAATGCTAACCATGATTGCAAAAAGGTCTTGCAGGCTCTCCCACGGATGGCAACTTTGGTCGACATGATAGAAGCCTGCTCTCGGGTAGGATCATCAGCACATTTAGCTGAAGCAATGGCAACAGCATTGAAACCATTAGTTCAACAACACAAAGGAAATCAGAGGCCAAAATGCTTTAACTGTGGAAAAATAGGACATGTGGAAAATCAATGTTGGTCCAGACCATTGGTATGGACAAACAGCTCCACCAGACCATCGGAGTCCAACGGCAGATTTCATGGCAATTGTTACAGATGTGGCAAGTTTGGACATAGAGCCACTGGGTGCCGTTCTTGAGTGGCCAGACACATAATGCCTAAGGGAAACGGGTTAACGAGTGCAAAAAGGGTGAGCGAGATGACACAAAAACGCCCTTCAACACCAATGGCTGCCTGGATGGCCTCAGATCAGCCACTGCAGAAAGCGCAGCAGTGGATGTGGAAACAGCAGTAGATGTAACCATCCACAATACAGAGGTAACGGTTATCTCATCCATGCAGTTTGGCTTTTAAGTAGAGATGCCTTAAGCCAAACGGACCACCGTTTGTCAAATGAAAATTTTTAATGGTGGCCATTGATGGGCAACTAATCCTGAAGTTAACCTGGCTTACAGATAAACCAGTTTGGATTGATCAATGGCTGCTAAGCAAAGAAAAGCTCCCCCAGATTCATAAATTAGTAAATGAACAATTAGAAAAAGGTCATATTAAGCCATCCACTAGTCCATGAAATACACCAATTTTTGCTATCCCTAAAAAGTCAGGGAAATGGAGGCTATTACACGGTTTAAGAGCTGTTAATGCAGTGATGCAGGATATGGGTACTTTACAGCCAGGATTACCCTCTCCTGCAATGATTCTGAAAGAGTGGCCCCTATTGGTGATTGACCTAAAGGACTGTTTTTTCACAATTCCTCTACATGTGGATGACAGTGAGAAGTGCTTTTACAGTACCATCTATTAACAAACAAGAGCTGGCAAAAAAAATCAATGGACTGTTTTACCTCAGGGAATGAAGAACTCACCAACTATTTGTTAAACTTATGTTGCCTGGACGCTAGCACCTCTGCGCAAAAAATACCCTCATTTTATGTTGCCATTATATGGTTGATATCCTAATTGCAGGAAAAGACCTGGACCAGCATCAGATTCTACAAGAAGTGAAGCGACAGTTGAGCATCTCTGAGTTAGTGATCGCGCCAGAGAAGGTACAAATGCATGCCTCTTGGAAATATTTAGGTAATATTATCACCAGTGTGCGTATTTATCCTCAGAAGGTGGCAATTAAAACAGAAATTACTAATTTAACAGACGTTCAAAAGCTGATTGGTGATAGCCAATGGGTACAAACCATATGTGGTATCACAAATTAGGATCTTGCGCCACTAATGCCTTTGCTAAAAGGCTCAGTAGAGGCTGATAGTGCGCGAAAACTGTCCCAGCAGCAAATACAAGCAATAGAAAAGATAGGAAACAAGATAGTCAATAACTACAGTCATCGATATGATCCTGACTTGTCAATTAACATTGCTATGATAAGTCAAAACCAGCATGTAATGGCAGTCTTGATGCAATGGGATTCAGTAGCTAAAGACCCATTGAGGATCTTGGAGTGGATATTTTTGCCATATAATTTGCAAAAAGCAATTACCACGAGACTAGAAGCAATTGCAAAAATAATAGTTAAGGCCAGGAAATGTCTGCTGGAAATAGCAGGGATTGAGGCAGACATCATTTTCGTTCCTCTCACAGATGAGTTCTTGAACTGGGCACTGCAGCAATCTGATGAATTACAGTGGGCCTTATTGTCATATCCAGGGACTATAAATAATCATTATCTGGCCCATAAATTGTTTTCTGTTAAATTTCAAATGGAAGACCGTCCGTTGAGATCAGCAGTACCCGTTAAAGTCCTGACTGTTTTTACCGATGTAAGTAAAATCCAAGCTGAAGCAGGAGTGGTTTGGTGGGAGAAGGGAAAATGGCAGAACCTAACTGTTCACTCCCCAGGCAGTTCAGTTCAACTGCTGGAGCTCATGGCTGTAGTTAAAACTTTTGAGAAATGGCCAGACGTCCCATTAAACATCATCTCCGATTCCCTCTATGTGGTCGATGCTGTCACTCAATTAGAGCGTTGTTGAAAGAAATCTCTTATCAGAATCTGTATAACTTATTTCTGTGACTCTGGCATCAGATAAATGAATGTCAAACTGCCTATTATATTGGACATATTCAAAGTTATTCAGGCTTAAAAGATGACCTATCAGTTGGCAATGAAATTGTTGACAAGATAGTAGCAGCTCTGTTATTGATACCTATGGGGCCAATAATTGACAAATTTTTCTCAAGTCCGAAGGTCGCATGATTTTTTTTCACCAAAGTGCAAAAATGATGGCAAAGCAGTTTGACCTGAGCATATCAGATGCTCAGGATATTGTTTCCACATGCCCTGCATGCCAGAATCAAATCAGCCTAGGAGTAGGAGTCAATCCCAGGGGTCTGGCACCATTAGGAATATGGCAATCGGATATCACTGTCTATGCTCCCTTTGGACGATTTAAACGAATACATGTCACTATTGATACCTATTTAGCCATGGTTTGGGCCATAGCCTTAACGAGCGACAGTGCTTGAGACATCATAAGACATTGGAGGAGTTGCTTTGCAGTCCTTGGTGTTCCACGAGAGATAAAAACTGATAATGGCTCGGGATACATAGCCAGTAGAACACGTAAGTTTCTAAACTTATGGGGTGTTAAACACACTACTGGAATCCCAGGCAATTCTACCAGTCAAGCCATTATTGAACGTACACATCAAACCTTAAAAGGACTGCTAGAAAAACAAAAAACAAGGGAAGAGGGGATGAGCCCTCAAGATAGACTAATGAAAGCCCTTTATACAATGAATCATCTCAGAATTGTGGCAAACTGGAATGAACCACCAGCATTAACACACTTTTCCCAAATGTGTTGGGATTTGGATTTTAGTGACAAACCTAAATTTTGGTATAAGAATCCCACTACTGGAGAGTGGCAAGGACCTGCAGATCTGTTAACGTGGGGAAGAGGCTATGCTTGTGTCATTACAGATCAAGGTCCCCGGTGGGTTCTGGAAAAATGAATCAAGCCACATCAACCAAAAGGACTTAATGACTGTAAGACCAATGGAAAAAACAATCTTGAGGGAAGAACCAAGTGATCCACCCTCAATCCATCACCCTATTAAAAGATAAACCCTGTCAACTGTGGCACCACATATGCTGCTGTAAATTCCTCCAGCAATCTGTATTGCATTAAAAGAATTGAAGAACTTAACAAGACAGCCAATGGAAACTTGAAAGCAAAAATGATGCGTTTTCTACAGATGGAGAGTTTTTTCCAACTTACAGATAATGCTCACAGATAAACATGCTAAAGAAGTTGAAGAAAAGTCTGAAAGTACATTCAGGAAGCAGAAATATCAGTGGAGTTACAGAGAACTCATCCCTTCTTGCCAGTATGCGTAACTTCTAGCAATATCTATCAGATTATGTTTATTTTGAGTTTATGAATGTTTGTGTTATATTGTTCAGTGATGTAGCTGTTATTGACCTTTTGTTGTAAACTCATGGCCATGGGTAAAAATATTTATGTTTTCTTCATGTACCTTTAATTTTGAAATGTTTTGCTAAAGGCTGGCTGGTCCAAAAAAGAAAAAGGGGGGAATTGTAGGCACAAATGTGGCTTGGACCAGCCAGCTTGAATAAAGATGGTAGGGACAAGTTAATGCAGCTGGCAAGCTACTGCCAATTATCAGAAACAGGTGCTGTGAGTTAATCAATTGGGCCCTGGGTGATCACATGGGCAGAAACAGCATATAAGGAGGTAGCTAGCAAAGGAAGTGTGGCTTTGAGTCAACTCTGTTGCTTGTACTCTGTTGCCTGTGTATGTCACTGCATGTGCATTACTTAGATTCTTTATGTCTTTGAATGAATATTGCTTGCACCACTACAACTCAACTATATCTAGAGATTCCAGAACAAGAGAAGTAGCCAGTACTCTGTCTTTACACTGACTCCTGAATGGTGGCTAATGCTCTGTGGGGATGGCTACAGCAATGGAAGAAGACCAATTGGCAGCGCAGGGCCCATCTGGGCTGTTGCACTGTGGCAAGACATTGCCGCTCGGGTGGAAAACATGACTCTGAAGGTACGTCATGTAGATGCGCACATGTCCAAAAGCCGTGCCACTGAAGAACATTGGAACAATGAATAGGAAGACAACCTTGTTTATCTTTTTCCTTCCATTTTGCTGGGCCCTCTGCCATCCTAATGAGGGTGGGGGTGAATGGGGGGCACCGAGCAAGAGACTGTTGTTGTGCTTCTTTGCTAGCAGGGTCAAACCACGACACTGTATCTCAATTTGTGCCTTTTTCCTCTTGTCCTTTCTCAGGGCACCACTGAGTCTGACTTCATCTTTACACCTTCCTATCAGATATTTGTATGCACTGAGATCCCCTTCAGCTTTTTCTTCTCCAGGCTAATCATACCCCCCCCCCTTCCCATCCTGGCCCCTCCCAAGATTGTGCCCACCCACAGCTATTAGTGAAAGTGGGGGAAGGAATGCTGGAGGGACAGCCTTGATGCTGTGGGAGCAGTAGCCACAACATTGATGTGCTATCAGTACACATTTTTTAGCTACCAACAGAAGACACAGCACTACAAGAGCTGCTGTGGAAAATCACCACCACCCCAGACCCAATATAATATCTACCCCTTATTCCATATAATTTATGTCATGCTCAGACAAACCGTCTTAACAACCCATGTACATTCTTATACACTCTTATTAACCAGTACTCCCCACTCTTCAACAGACAAACACCATTCTTGTATCTTCCATCCTCTACAGATGTTCACTGGAGCAGGCCATGACTTGGGTCTCATCCATTAAGATGGGTATTCAGGCCAGGAGAAACAACATGTTCGGTGTTGGGCAGAAGTACCACCTTGGTTTGTCCATCCAGTTTCTTGTGAAGTTTACGCCTCATTAGCTCAGGTTGTTCCTGCTATATTACTTCTTACAACAGACAACTCACATAACATTATTTTTCCCGAAAGCTTCAATCTTCTTGAGGCACACATCGAGTCTCCCCATTTGTCGTGGCTTGGCCCAGCTAGAACAGAAACACTACGACAGTCTCTTACTCGGAGGCCCCATTCATCCCACTCTCATTAGGATGGCAGAGGCCCCAGCAAAATGGGAGGAAAAAGATAACCAAGGTTGTTAAGGATTAAGACAAGGGCAGGGAGGGCTCGCTGCCAATTACAGTTCTGGGCAAAACAGACTCCACTACTCAACTTAGAGAGGAAAGTACGAAAGTTTATTCTACTACCTACAAGAAATAGAACAGAATAAAAAGCAAAAAAAAGGGCTAGGATTATTGAGAAAATCACAACCAGCACTTTAAGATCCTCCTCCCCCATCCCTCCTATCTTCCTGGGCTCAGCTCACTGCTCCCGATATCTCTACCTCCTTCCTCCTCAATGGCTCGGGGGGGCAGGGAATGGGGAATGTGGTCAGTCTCTCAGAGATGGGCACTGCTGCTTCTCCACAGAGAAGGATGACTCCTTGCACTCTTTCCCTGCTCCAATACAGGGACCCTCCCACGGGACACAGTCCTTAACAAACTTCTCTGGTGTGGGTTGTTCCCAGCAGCTGCGACTTCTACTGATACAGGGTTCCTCACACAGGATGCAGTCCTTAATGAATATCTCTGGCGTGGATTCTTCGTCGCAGTTTCTGCAGATACAGGGTCCCTCCCTGGAGACATGGCATATTCTGGGCATAATTTTAATGAACTTCTTTGTCATGTGTTCCTCCCCATAGTTATAGCTTCTGTGAATATTGGGTATCTCCCTCAGGACATGGCCTCCTCCGGCCATAGTCACTGCTCCTGGCACAGGGTCTTTAATGAAGTGGATCACTGCCCCTGGATCAGGGTTCTTAGCAAAATGAGTCTCTTCACCTGATTCAAGGTTTCTAGCAAAATGAGTGACTGTCCCTGATACAAGATCACTATCAAAATGAGTCTCTGCCCTTGATGCGAGGTCTTCAGCAAAATGAGTCTCTGCCTTTGATGCGACATCTTTAGCAAAATGCAAACAAGTTACAGGTTCACCAGTCCTCTCCGTAGAATGCAGGGGAGTCTCTGCTCCAGCACACCTCCTCTCTTCCCTCACTGACCTTGAAGTCTGCATGGTTGTTTCTCTCACTCATCCCACTCCTTGCACCACCACCAGCTGGAAAAGAAGAAGGGATAGAAGAAGGAAGAAATAGGAAGAAGCCTCCTCTTTTGGCTGCTTCTTAAAAAGTGGTCGTGGAGGCATCTAATTGGCTCAGTCCCAGAAGTGGGTCTGGCTCAGAGCCGGGGAGATTTTCAAGCAACATCTTACAGGAGCCATCTTTACAGCCCCTCCCCCCTTACCAGAATAGGCTCTCATGTCAAATCATGACATACAGGAAATGGCATTTAAACATAAGTTAGCCAAAGAGTTTGTGGAGTTATCATCCTTGGAGTTATTACAAGTCAATTGGACATAGCCTTGGGGAACTGGCTCTAGGTGATTGCCTTGGGCAGGGTCTTGCACATGCCAATCTCCAGAGGTGCCTCTCAAGCTCAGTCACTTGGTGAGAGGTAGCGGGATCGTTGTCCCTATTCTCCACCAGCATCTGTGAATTACATATTAAGGAATTACCTTAAAAAGACACATTCATCACACACTTTCACAACTTTCACTCACAACAGCAGAAAAAGAATTCACCGCACCCAAAATGAAAAATAACATAACAACACCAAACAAAAGTGGACAATTTACACACAATCCACCCATTATACCTTCACCACATATAAAAACAAACCAAAATTCTCCATAATCACTCTATTCTAACACTGTTCAGTCTATGTTTTGCCCGTTGCTGCTCCCAATTGCAATCTTTATCTCAAATTCCTCACAATCCTCAGGTCCCACGTTGGTCGTCAAAAAGACTGTGGTGGTTTAGCCTGATGTCCACACCCCTCCTAAACTGGACAGGAGAGAGAGAGAGATATAACAAATGGCTTGTGAGTTGAGATAAGGACAGAGAGATCACTCAACAATTAGTGTCACAGGCATAACAGACTCAACTTAGGGAGAAAAAGGTTTGATTTATTAAAGAAACAAGAAGAGCAGGGAGATGAGTAATAAAACCATCTTAAAAACATCTCCCACCACCCCTCCTCTTCCCAGGACTCCCATACCTTTCCCACCTGTGGCGCAGGGGATGGGAGTTGCGGTCAGTTCATTACAGATGGACTTTGCCGCTGCTTCTTCTCAGAGGGAGGCCTCCTCACACTTCCCACTGCTACACTGTGGGGTCCCTCCCACAGAAGACAGTCCCTCACGAACTTCTCCAGTGTGGGTCCTTCCCATGGGCTGCAGCTCCTCACAAACTGCTCCAGCATAGGGCCTCCCACGGGGTCAGCTTCTCGCACACTGCCCCAGCATGGGTCATCCACCAGGAGAACAGTCTTCAGGGACAGACTGCTCCAGCCTGGGTCCCTCACAGGATCATGAGTCCTGACAGCAAACCTGCTCTGGCGTGGGCACCTCCACCACAAACTCCCAGGTCCTGCCAGGAACTTCCTCCAGGATGAACTTCTTAAGGAGTCACAGCCTCCTTCATGCATCCACCTGCTCCGGTGTGGGCTCCTCCATAGGCTGTGAGTGGGTCTCTGCTTCTCAGTGGTCCTCTGTGAACTGCAGGTGGATAACGTGCTTCACCATGGTTCTCGCCACAGGTCACAGGGGAGCCTTTTCAGTGCCTAAGCACCCTCCTCCCCCTCCTTCTCCACTGACCTTGGTGTCTGTGGAGATGTTTTCACATTCTCCCTCCCTGTTGCTGCTGCAGTTTAGCAACAACTTCTTCTCCTTCTCAAATATGTTATTCACAGAGGCATTACCTCCATCACTAATTGGCTAGGCCTGGGTCAGGTGCAGGGTCCAGCTTAGAATTGACTGGCCCTAAGCCCGTCAGCTACAAGGGAAGCTTCTGACAATTCTTTTTGTTTAAAGAAGCCACTCCTGTAGCCCCCCTGCTACCAAAAAACCTGGCCCAGGCAAAACCACTACACTCCCCAAAATCACAATGAACATGGCTGAACATTTAGCACAGTTGCAAGAAACAACAAAATGCCTGCTGGAAATGCACACCAAGTCAGTGTAAAAACCAACAAAACCAAAACTGTACTATAAAGTGCTTTGGGAAACACAGGAGATATATTTTAGGGTAAAATCCTGCAGTGGCAAAAGGATGACTTGGTGATTAATTTGAAGAATGCAGCATCAGAAAGATCTGATGTTTTAAATTAAAAAAAAAAAATTAATAATCACTCATTTTTAATTTCTGTCATCTCTTTTTTTCAATGGTATCTAACAGCAGGAGAAGAGGTAATGGGATGAAGCTGGAACACAAAAGTTCCATTTAAACATAAGAAAAAACTATTTTACTCTGAGAGTGATGGAGCACTGCAACAGGCTACCCAGAGGAGTTGTGGAGTCTCCTTCCTTGAGGTCTCAAGACCCGCCTGGACATGTTACTATGTGACCTGATCTAGGTGAATCTGCTTCTGCAGGGGGGTTGGACTAGATGATCTCTAAAGGTCCCTTCCAACCCTACCATTCTATGATTCTATGAAAATAAGGGGATATTACAAAGAAAAATGGTGAGTGATACAGCCGCACACCACCCGGGACCCGATCCAAGCGACCGTGCCTGACCGGTGACCGTAAAACCGCAACCATGGAAGAGAACTCCCTCCGGCTAGCTCCCCACCTATATACTGGGCATGACATTAGGTTAGTATTGAATACCTGCTGGCCAGCCTGGGTCAGCTGTTCAGGCTGTACCATTTCCTGGTTCCTCACGGGAATTAACTCTATCCTAGCTCAAACCAGGACATTACACCTTATTCTATACCCTCTACGTCATGTCTAGGTTTACACATCATAATCATCTACCATCATACTTCTCCCAAAAGCATGGACACACACACAGAGGTGTATTATTTTCTCAGTTCATGGACCATCCCTCTGACATGCCTGTCGGGTTCATTTAGTCCATAACTCTGGATCTTCATTCATTGTAAATGCTTCGCTGCAAGGGATATGATGTGTGTGTGAGGCGAGTCATTGCATGCAGTACCAGGAGTTTGCAGCTGGTCTATTCAGTATGCGTAATGTTTGTGATCTGTGAAGGCTTTGGTTTTGAAGGAGTTCCTGAACATAGGTTCACTCTTCATCATTTTGTGTGTTGTTCAATCAAAATCAAGTCCATTCTTCAATGGTCTGGAAAGTTCTTCCTACAAAGTTAGTAAATGGCACAGAGCAACTATAGGAATAGTGACATTCAACAGCTATCATTATACAATTATTAAAGGTTATTCTCACCAAGAATCAAATTCCCTTGAGGTACACATTGAGTCTCCTCATCCTTGCACATCACCCAACAAGTGCACCCAGCTCAGTCCCTGAGCGAAAATAAACCCATGTATGGGTTTGCCTTTAGCTGAGGCAGGACACACCCAGACTGCCTTCCCTAATATATCTTTTATGTGGGACTTTATCCCCTTCTACAGTATGCAAGAGTTCTGACTGGGCAGGGCCAGCTCGATTGACAGATCCTCTGGAATTGACTAACCAGATGACCTTTTCCAAATGTGTATCCCAATGTTTAAAATTTCCACCTCCCATTGCTCTCAGTGTTATCTTCAATAATCCATTGTATTGTTCAATTTTTCCAGAGGCTAGTGCATGATAGGGGATTTGATAAACCCGTTCAATGCCCTGCTCTTTGGCCCAGGCATCTATGAGGTTGTTTCAGAAGTGTGTCACATTGTCTGACTCCATTCTTTCTGGAGTACCATGTTGCCATAGGACTTTCCTTTCAAGGCCCTGAATAGTGTTCCGGGCGGTGACACGAAACACGGGATATGTTTCCAACCATCTGATGGTCGCCTCCACCATTGTGAGCACATGGCGTTTGCCTTGGCAGATCTGTGGCAGTGTGATGTAATCAATCTGCCAAGCCTCTCCGTATTTATATTTCTGCCATTGCCCTTCATACCATATGGGCTTCAACCATTTTGCTTCTTTAATTATAGCACGTCTCACACTCATGGATAACCTGTGCAGTAGTTAAGTCCATCCCTCAATCATGAGCCCATCTAAAGGTGGCATCTCTGCCTTGATGACCTGAGGTATCATGGGCCCATAGCGCTAAAAATAACTCCTCCTTGTGTTGCCAATCCAGATCTATCTGAGAAATCTTAGCAGCCTTGTCAACATGCTGGTTATGCTGATGTTTTCCCGTGGCCCGTTTTTTTGGATACATGGTCATCTACATGGCGCACCTTCACAACTAGCTTCTCCACTCAAGCAGTGATGTCCTGCCATACTGGAGCAGCCCAGACGGGTTTCCCCATCGTTGCCAGTTGTACTATCTCCATTGCTGTAGTCATCCCCACAGAGCATTTGTCGCCATCCACAAATCAGTGTAGAAGTAGATCCTTGGCCATTTTTCTTGTTCAGCAAAGTCTAAAGCTAATTGGATGGCTTTTACCTCTGCAAACTGACTTGATTCACCCTCCTCTTCTGCAGCTTCTGAAATTTTGTGTATGAGACTCCATACAGCTGTCTTCCACCTCCAATGCCTTCCCACAAGGCAGCAGGACCCATCAGTGAACAGTGCATACCACTTCTCGTCTTCTGGCAGTTCATTGAGGCAGACATGCGGCCTCGTGTCACCTTCTCTGGTGATATTTCACCATCTTCGCACTCTGGCCAGTTTGTGATCACCTCCAGAATCCCAGGGCAGCTAGGCTTTCCTATGCGACCTCGTTGTGTGATCAGTGCAACCCACTTACTCCATGTAGCATCAATTGCATGATGTGTGGGGAAGGCCCTCCCTTTGAACATCCAGCCCAGCACTGGCAGTCAAGGTGCTAGGAGAAGTTGTGTTTCTGTGTCAATCTCTTTTGAGGCAGCTTGAACTCCTTCATATGCTGCTAGTATCTCCTTCTCGATTGGAGTGTATCAGGCCTCGGATCCTCTGTATCCCCAACTGCAGAACCCGAGGAGTCGGCCTCGAGTCTCCCCAGGTGCTCTCTGCCAAAGACTCCAAGTAGGGCCATTCTCCCCAGTTGCAGTGTAGAGCACATTTTTAACATCTGGTCCTGTCCAGACTGGCCCAAGCACCATCGCATGAACAATCTCCTGTTTAATTTGTTCAAAACTGTTGCTGTTCAGGATCCCATTCAAAATCATTCTTTTTCTATATCACACGGTAGAGGGGGCTCACAGTCATACTGTAATTTGGAATGTGCATTCTCCAAAAACCCACAACACCTAGGAAAGCTTGTGTTTCCTTTTTGTTAGTTGGTGGAGACATGGATCCACTCTTGTCTATTACCTCTATTGGGATATGACGACATCCATCCTGCCATTTTACTTCTAAAAGCTGGATCTCCTGCGCAGGTACTTTGAATTACTGCGTTTAATGGCTGTGGTAGTTTGAGCCTGGCTGGATGCCAGGTGCCCACCACACCGCTTTATCCCCCACCTCCTCAGCAAGCCAGGGAAGGGGAAAAAATAAGATGGGAGTCTCGTGGGTTGAGATAAAAGCAGTTTAATAAATAAGCAGCAAAGCCGCGTGCGCGGGAAGCAAAGCAAAAGCAGATAAAGCTGTTACTCTCTACTTCCCATCAGCAGCGATGTCCGGCCACCTCCCGAGAAGCAGGGCTTCAGTACGCGTAGCAGTTGCTTTTGGAAGGCCAGAAATGAATCTCGCCTCCCCTTCCTGCTCCTCTCCCCCAGTTTATATTACTGAGCTGACGTCATATGGTATGGAATATCTCCTTGGTCAGCCTGGGTCAGCTGTTCTGGCTATGACCCCTCCCAAGATTGTGCTCACCCACAGCTATTGGTGAAGGTGGGGGAAGGAATGCTGGAGGGACAGCCCTGATGCTGTGTGAGCGGTAGTCATAATATTGATATCAACAGTAAGCACAGCACTGCAGGAGCTGCTGTGGAAAATCACTATCATCCCAGACCCACTACAGTCTCCACCCCTTATTCCATACCATCTTTGTCATGCTCAGACAAACCATTTCAACAACCCATATACATTCTTATATACTCTCATTAACCAGTACCCCCACTCTTCAACAGACAAACATCATTCTTGTATTCCCTCTTGCATCTTGCATCAAACAAACAAACAACATTCTTATATCTTTCATCCTCTGTAGATGTTCACTGGAGCAGGCCATAACTTAGGTCTCATCCATCAAGATGGATATCCAGGCCAGGGGAAACAGTGTGTTCAGTGTTGGGCACCAGCACCGGCTTGGGTTGTCCACTTGTCCAGTTTTTCTTGCAAAGTTCATCTACAACAGATAACTCACATAACAGGTTATTTTTCCCCCAAGGTTAAGTCTCCTTGAGGTACACATCAAGTTTCCCCATCCTTTCTCATCACCCACCAAGTACACCCAGGCCCTTGAGCAAAGACAATCCCACAAATGGGTTTGCCCTTTCCCATGGGAGGTGCAGCCCATACTGCCTTCCCCAGCCATTTCCCTGGGTGCACTACAGGGACCTTATCTCCTCCCATAGTATGTAGTGGTTTTGTTTGGGCAGGACCAGGACGGTTAGTTGAACCTCTGCTGTTAACCAGCCAAGTGGCTTCTGCTATATTTTTATCCCACTGCTTCCATGCCCCATTGCCCAGTGCTCTCAACATGGTCTTTAGTAATCCGTTATATCTCTCAATCTTTCCAGAGGCTTGTGGATGATAGGGGATGTGGTATATCCACTCAATGCCATGTTTCTTTGTCCAGGAGTTTATGAGATTATTTCGAAAATGAGTTCCATTATCTGATTCAATTCTTTCTGAAGTGCCGTGTCGCCACAAAACTTGCCTTTCAAGACCCAAGACGGTATTTCAGGCAGTGGCATGGTTTACAGGGTATGTTTCCAACCAACTGGTAGTTGCTTCCACCATGGTGAGTATATACCGCTTGCCTTGATGTGTTCGTGGTAGTGGTCCAACATAGTCAATTTGCCAGGCCTCACCATACTGAAAACCCAGCCATCGGCCTCTGTTCCAGGGAGACTTGATTCGTGTGGCTCGCTTGATTGCAGCACACGTTTCACATTCGTGGGTGACCTGTGTAATGGCTTCCATGGTCAAGTTCACCCCTCGATCACGAGCCCATCTATATGTTGCATCTCTTCCTAGATGTCCTGATGTTTCATGGGCCCATCGAGCTATAAATAGCTCACCTTTACGCTCCCAGTCTAGGTCTACCTGAGCTACTTCGATTTTGGCAGCTTTATCTACCTGTTGGTTGTTCCATTGTTCTTCATTGGCACGGCTTTTTGGCACGTGAGCATCTACATGACGTACTTTCAGAGTCATATTTTCCACCTGAGCAGCAATGTCTTGCCATAATGCAGCAGCCCAGATGGGTTTACCCTTGCGCTGCCAGTTGGTCTTCTTCCATTGCTGTAGCCATCCCCATAGAGCATTAGCCACCATCCAGGAGTCAGTATAAAGATAGAGTACTGGCCACTTCTCTCGTTCTGCAATCTTTAGAGCTAGTTGGTGTAGTGGGCTTCCGATCCTCGATATCCTCGGCTCCAAAACACTAATGGTTAACCTCGGGTTTCTCCAGATGTTTTCTGCCAGAGGCTCCAGGTGAGACCATGCTCTCCAGCGGCAGTGTAGAGGATATTTTGCACATCTGGTCCTTTACGGATGGGCCCAAGGGAGACTGCACGAGCTATTTCCTGTTTAATTTGTTGAAAAGCTTGTTGTTGCTCAAGGCCCCACTCAAAACAGTTCTTCTTTCTGGTTACTCTAAAAAGAGGGCTCACAAGCTGACTATAACCTGGGATATGCATCCTCCAGAATCCCACAAGGCCCAGGAAAGCTTGTGTTTCTTTCTTATTAGTTGGTTGAGACATAGTTGCTATTTTGTTCACAACACCCAGAGGCACATGCCAACGCCCATCTTGCCATTTTATGCCCAAAAACTGGATCTCTTGTGCAGGTCCCTTTACTTTGTTTCTTTTTACAGAAAAACCAGCTTTTTAGCTGCATTACGGCAAGGCTCCGTGACCAGCACAGGAACTTTGCACTCATTGGCTTACTGTAATTGGAATGCAGTTAATGTAAAACTGCTATTATCTGGCCCCACGTTGGGCGCCAAAAGGGCTGTGGTAGTTTGAGCCTGGCTGGATGCCAGGTGCCCACCACACCGCTTTATCCCCCACCTCCTCAGCAAGCCAGGGAAGGGGAGAAAATAAGATGGGAGTCTCGTGGGTTGAGATAAAAGCAGTTTAATAAATAAGCAGCAAAGCCGTGCGCGCGGGAAGCAAAGCAAAAGCAGATAAAGCTGTTACTCTCTACTTCCCATCAGCAGTGATGTCTGGCCACCTCCCGAGAAGCAGGGCTTCAGTACGCGTAGCGGTTGCTTTTGGAAGGCCAGAAATTAATCTTGCCTCCCCTTCCTGCTCCTCTCCCCCAGTTTATATTACTGAGCTGACGTCATATGGTATGGAATATCTCCTTGGTCAGCCTGGGTCAGCTGTCCTGGCCATAGTCCCTCCCAAGATCATGCCCATCCACAGCTATTGGTGAAGGTGGGGGAAGGAATGCTGGAGGGACAGCCCTGATTCTGTGCAAGTGGTAGTCATAATATTGATATCAACAGTAAGCACAGCACTGCAGGAGCTGCTGTGGAAAATCACTATCATCCCAGACCCACTACAATGGCAAAGCCAGCCTTTAGAAGAATTAGAATTATTTTCCTCCCTTTATCAAGGACTTCCACTGCTGAGTTGCCTCACACCACAATATCATCAATGTATTGCAGGTGTTCCGGGGCCTCGTCCTTCTCCAGTGTGGCCTGAATCAGTTCATGGCAGGTGGTGGGGTTGTGTTTCCATCCCTGGGGCAGTCGATTCCAAGTATACTGCACCCCTCTCCAAGTGAAAGCAAACTGAGTCCTGCACTCTTCTGCTAAAGGGATTGAGAAGAATGCATTGGCAATATCGGTGGTGGCATACCATTTATCTGCCTTGGACTCCAATTTGTATTGGAGTTCCAACATGTCTGGCACAGCCGCACTCAGTGGCGGCATGACTTCATTCAGGCCATGATAGTCTACTGTCAGTCTCCACTCTCCAGTAGACTTTTGTACTGGCCTTATGGGGCTGTTAAAGGGTGAGTGAGTTTTGCTGATCACCCCTTGGCTCTCCAACTGGTGAATCAACTTATGAATGGGAATCACAGAGTCTCTGTTGGTTTGATATTGCCGATGGTGCACTGTTGTGTTTGCAATTGGTACCTATTGCTCCTCAACCATCAGTAATCGCACAACAGAAGGGTCCTCTGAAAGGTCAGGCATACTGGATAGTTGTTCAATCTCCTCTGTCTCCACTGCAGTCACACCGAAAGCCCACCAGTACCCTTTTGGGTCCTTAAAATACCCTCTCTTGAGTTAATCTATGCCCAAGATGCATGGAGCTTCGGGGCCTGTCACAATGGGATTCTTGTGACAGTTTGTCCCGGTCAAGCTCATTTCAGTTTCTAATACAGATAGTTGTTGAGATCCCCCTGTCACTCCAGAAATACAAATGGATTCTGTCCCTTTATAACTTTATGGCATCAGAGTACATTGTGCACCGGTGTCCACTAAAGTCTGTGTGGATTTGATGTGCCAGGCCAATGAATCCACACAGTCCAATAAACCCGATTGTCCCTCTCCTCAGGGCAGTCGGGCTCCTCACAGGTCCTCCCTGCTCCTCCATGGGGTACCTCACACACAGGGCAGCCCTGCACGGGTCGCTCCGACATGCGTTCATCCCAAAGGCTGCAGTTCCTTTCTGCCTCTTGTGTGGGTCTGCCCTGCAGCCCGCAGGCTATCCAGCATGGTCTGTGCCATGGCCACCTCCTCACACAGTCTCTTGCCTGTCCGGGCACACTCACCCGGAGCTGCTGGTAGCTCTCAGATCTGCCATTGCCCTCCATGGGTTGCAGGAGCACAGCCTGCATTCTCACTACGGGTTGCAGAGGGGTCTCCAGTCCGGCGCTCCTCCTTCCTTCATCCTTCTCTGACTTTGGGGTCCACATGATTGCCTCTTATACCACTTCTACACCTCCTCCCAAGCACTTCAAATTTCCATCCTTAAATAGTGTTTGCAGAGGCACCAGATTGGCCCAGCTGGGCTGGAGGTAGGTCTGAACCCAAGAGTTGAGGGAAAGTCTGAGAACTCTTTACCTGGTCTGCACTGCAGCTCCCTCCCCCTGTTACCAAGCAAAAGCGGCTCCTTGCAAGACCATGACACCATGTCTCTGCAATAGCCACCAGATCATAATCCCTTGCCCATACACAGACTTCCAACTCCTCCTGTTTATTCCCCATGCTACGTGTATTGTTATAGAAGCATTTCAAGAAGGAAACTGATTGTGTAGGATTAACTCCCAGCACTGGCTTGCCACCCTTAGACTCAACTCCAGCAGGCCTAGTTTTATCCTTTTCAAAATTAGTTTAAAGCCCTTTCTATGAGCCCTACTAACTCATTTGCAAGGATCCTTTTCCCCCTTTGAGACAGATGAACTCTACCTGTCATCAGACCTGACATCATGAAAATTTCACCATGGTCAAAAATTCCAAAGTTGTGTTGGTGGCACCAGTCTCTGAGACACCTGTTAATGAGTTGTGCTTTCCTTATTCATTCAGTATTACTCCCTGCCATGAGAGGGATGGAGGAGAACACTACTTGTGCTCCCGATCCATCAAGCATTCTTCCCAGTGCCCTGAAGTCCTTTTTAATATCTTTTGAACTCCTTTCCATAACCTCATCAGTACCAACCTGCATTACCAACAATGGGTAGTAGTCAGTTGGCTGCACCAGACCAGGGAGGTTCCTGGCAACGTCTCTAACCCGGGCCCCAGGGAGACAGCAGACCTCTCTGTGAGATGTGTCTAGTCAACATATGGGGCCTTCAGTTCCCTTCAGAAGAGAATCACCTACTACTATAACCTTCCTTTTGTTTTTAATTGAGGCAGTCCTAATGCATGATGGTGACTGACTCACCCTGGGCACCTCCTCAAGTGGGCCTACATCTTCATATTCCCTTGCCTGGCCCTCAACTTCCAAAGTCCCGTACCTGTTGTGCAAGGGCAACTGGGGAGGAGCGGGTGGCCAGGAAGAGATTCGCCTGCCTCCCCAAGAAGGGACCTGTATCGATTCCCCTCCATCTCTTAGGTCCACTCTGTTAACCCAGATAGAAGATGGTAGGGGATCCTGTACTTCTTGTGAAGGCTCAACTTGTTGCTTACACTTCAGAGATTGTAGATTCCCAGTCCACCAATCTCTCTCTTGCACTCCCTGATACTCCTGAATCTTTCCACCTCCTCCTTGAGTTCAACCACCAGGCTAAGCAGGGCATTCATCTGGTCACATTGAACACAGGTGTTGTCTTTTACATCATCTGCTAAGAGTGCCAGACCCCAGCACTCCCTGCAGCCAGAGACTTGGACACTTACATGTTTATGTGGGACCTCTGTCTAAGTTACCATGTTTCTTTGAAAAACACATTTTGCCCAGGTTGCTACCATAGCTGCCTGCTCCACTAACTGCTCAAAGCGACTCCTCCCTCCTGGATGACTCACCAGCCACACCTCTGTGCTCGACTTTGCTCAGTGCACAGGGATCAAAGATCCCTGCTCTCGAGGCGTTTAAAATCCCCTGCTGTGGCTGCAGCTGTGACCTCAGCTGGCCCTGTCTCCCTTGCAAGGAACTCTGGATCAGTGGAGCCGCTGCTCCACTCGCCATGTGTAGCCGGGCCCAAGAAAATTGAACCCCTCAGTGACTGTTCTGCCGGGGACAGTCCAGGGACAGTCCGGAGACAGTCCGCTCTGGCTCCAAAGGCTGATTGCAGTGAGCAGCAGCAAACTCCTTGATGACTTCTTACACTCCAAGACAGGTCATTCTATGTCATTGCAGGCCTTTTCCATGCAAGACATGAAGATTTTTGCTCTATACATCAATTCTACCATGTCTTCCCATAGCTATCTGTGGTGGTTTAGCCCGATGTCCAACCAGTCATAAAATCACTCCCCCTCCTAAACTGGACAGGAGAGAGAGAGAAATATAACAAACAACTCATGAGTTGAGATAAGGACGGAGAGATCACTCGGCAATTAGTGTCAGGGGCAAAACAGACTCAACTTAGGGAGAAAAAGGCTTGATTTATTAAAGAAACAATAAGAGCAGGGAGATGAGAAATAAAACGTGGGCTCCTCCACGGGCTGTGAGTGGGTCTCTGTTTTCCGGTGGTCCTCCATGGACTGCAGGGGGACAACCTGCTTCACCATGGTCCTCACCACAGGTCAAAGGGGAGCCTTTTCAGTGCCTAAGCACCCTCCTCCCCCTCCTTCTCCACTGACCTTGGTGTCTGCAAAGATATTTTCACATTCTCACTCCCTGACGTTGCTGCAGTTTTGCAACTGCACAACAACTTCTTCTCAAATATGTTATTCACAGAGGCACTAAAAGAAAGAAGAGAATGTTAAACACACATCTTTTAGTATACATACTTTCCTTAATTTCTCTTTATAGAATCATAAAATGGTAGGGGTTGGAAGGGACCTCTGAATATCATCTAGTCCAACTCCCCTGCTCAAGCAGGTCTGCCTAGATCAGGTTACACAGGAACACGTCCAGGTGGGTCTTAAAGACCTCCACGGAAGGAGATTCCACAGCCTCTCTGGGCAGCCTGTTCCACTGCTCCGTCATCCTCACAGTAAAATAGTTTTTTCTTATGTTTAAATGGAACTTTTTGTGTTCCAGCTTCATCCCATTACCCCTTGTCTGTCACTAGATACCATAGAAAAAAAGGATGCCTTCTTTCTATAACTTAACTATAACTTAAACTTAAAGTGATGCTACAATTTAGAGGCAAGAGCCTTAGATTTTTGTGGGCTGAAGAGTTCGAGAGAAAAAAAATAAAAAGAGGGCTGCTGTCTGCTTTAGCAGTATAACCACTATTAAGCCTTCTAATTTAATGTGCACAGAAAGATACACAGAAAGAATAAATTTTATATTCTATATTCAGATCTTCACAGCTCTGTGAAATAATTAAACTCAGTGAAAGAGTACTTTATTGTTGATAATGGCAGAAAGTCAGCACCTGAAGTCCATAGCTCACCAATTTCTCAGATAATGCCTTTCCTCATGCAAGGTGTATTCTGCAAAGGATAACATGAATTTCACTTTTTCAAAGTGCATAGACATAAGAGAATCACATTTTCATTTACATAAGCAAACCTCTTTTCAACTTGCTTTTTTAAGTAGAAATCCAGGCTTGAACAACTCTCCCTATCAACATCATGAAAAATTCTGCTTGCCAGGCCAATATCACAGTAACTGAAAAGAACCAGTAATTCAAAATAAGGATTTCTACTTAACTTGAGAACTTGGTGAAAAAGAAGAGGGAAAAAAAAGATGTCCCACTCTCCTCCTCACCTCCAACACACCTGGTATCAAGCTCAGTGTCAAGGCACAGAGAAGCACTCCTCTTCCACTGTTCTTTACAGAGCTGGCAAGCAAGGACTGAAAGGGCAGAGCGGCCCCTCCCAGAGAGCTCCAGAAGGATGGAAATCCAGAAGGAAAATGCATTCTACAGATATCCAGTAGAAAGGCAAGGAATGATGGAAGGGTTCCATGAGCAAGCACAGAACATATTCCATTCTGTACTTGGGGCTGTTTCCCACCTTCCCAACAGAAATGCAACCTATTAGTCTCAGTATACCAAGGGACTGACCAGCCCTAACCGAATCATTAACTTGCAGGCATGGTGAAGGGAGCAATACAGCAGAATAGATGTTACAGAGAATGTGTTTAAGAGGTATCACCTAAAGGCAGCAAGGAGTGCTGCCAAAGACAACACATAGTCTTGTATACTGCAGTTACATAGTTTTCAACTACTCTGCTACTAACTCATTTCCATAGTACACTAATAATAGATGACACAACAGGCTATTCTTAGTACAAATGTGCATTTTCTGCAGAGTATGCTGTCAAATATACTAATACAGATACAGCACCTTTTAGCAGACAAACACATCAGTACTATCAAACAAAAAACTGCACTGCAGTTTTAGGTGTGGTTAAAGAAAAAAAGTTCAAGCATTTAATCTGTTCTAATAATAAAGAAATAATAACATTTTAACCAAAGTCAAAGGCTATGCTGGTGGGTGTTTTTTACTTAGTTTCCCATTCCACATATGTGCTATTTACCATGAAGTTTCTTTTTCTATCACATATAGTGAGCTGGCAGAGGTAAATGCCAGATGTTTGTGTACTTGATACAGCACAAAATTTACTTACTTCAGAAGGGATATCACATGTTCTTACTATATACTCCTTTTTCCAGGAAAAGTAAAAATTCATCCACTGTATTCCGCATCTTGGACTCATTAAGATTTTGCAAAGAAAAAACTTGGAAATCCATCTGTCTTTGCAAATTGGTCAATTCATAGACATCTACATCAGAGCCTTGAGTTGGAGGTGATTCCAGTAGCTCACAGAATCATAGAATGGTAGGGGACAGAAGGAACCTTTAGAGATCATTTAGTCCAACCCCCCTGCAGAAGCAGGTCCACCTAGATCAGGTTACACAGGTATACATCCGGGTGGGTTTTGAAGACCTCCAGAGAAGGAGACTCCACAACCTCCCTGGTCAGCCAGTTCCAGTGCTCCATCACCCACACAGTAAAATAGTTTTTTCTTATGTTTAAATGGAACTTTTTTATGTTCCAGCTTCATCCCATTACCCCTTGTCCTGTCACTGGATACAACAGAAAAAATGTATGCCCCAACCTTCTGACATCCACCACTTATATACTTGTAAATATTAATGAGCTCATATTTCCTATTAATAGAGCTACCTTGTTTGTTGCTGCAAAGACAACGGACAAACAAAACTATAGGCACAGACGTAGCTTGGACCAGCCAGCTTGAATAAAGATGGTAGGGATATGTTAATGCAGCTGGCATGCTACTTCAGAAACAGGTGCTGCAAGTTAATCAATTGGGCCCTGGGTGATCTCATGGGCAGAAGCAGCATATAAGGAGGTAGCTAGCAAAGGAAGGGTGGCTTTGAGTCAGCTCTGGTGGTTGTACTATGTTGCCCCTGTACGTCTCTGCACGTGCATTACTTGGACCCTCTACGTCTTTGAGTGATTATTGCCTTCACAACAGCAACATTTGGTGACCCCGACGTGATTTGCTGATCCTCGGCAGAAAAGCACTTGGATTCCTGCTGGAAAAGGCAAGTGATCTGAGTAAACTGATATAATGGGAAAAATGCTAAGCAAAGAGGAAAATCCTATTGACACCCTCCAGCATATCCTTGCGGAAAAGGATTCAATTATGAAAGAGAGCCTTTGCTAAGACTTGTAAGATGGGGACAGGAAGTAGGTCTCTTTGCTTCCCCCCAAGAAGTATATGAAAAAGGACACTGGGAAAACCTAGGGGACATGTTGAATAATGCTATCGGCTTGTGTAAATTGGTGTCATCCATTATACACCAGCTAGAAGCTGAGCGTGCTGCCGCTGCTGCCATGAAAGCAGAAGCTGCTGCACCATCTGCGTTCCCTGTAGATGCTAAAAGATTCTTTGGAGGTGGTGACTTTATAGTACCATCGGCTCCACCTTTAGAAGAAAATACTAAGAGACTCTTCGGAGGGGATAATGTTGTAATACACTCGGCTCCACCTCTGCAAGAAGAGAGCATGGATGTGAGCCCACCTCCCCCAGAACCCCCTAGAGCACCGTTCCAGGAGCCGAATACGCCCATTGCTTCTCCTCCCCTCCCACCCACCCTTCACCATCCTGCCCCATCCCACCCTTCTGCTATACCTGAAGGAGTACCTAACAGAGAACGAAAGGTACGTTTTACAAATGATACTGTGGATATGCCGTTGCCCCTGAGCTCATCAATCCCTGAGTGTATTCCTCTGCCATCATCACCCCCAACTTCTAGTGAAGATCAACAAAGACAATTATTAAAGGAAGAGTTAATACAACACGGAGAAGATATGAAACACACTTTGGCCCAGTTGGAGGAACTGATAGAAAAACCAAAAGCAACAGCTAATCAACTGTTGGAACGAATTAATGAATTAACCAAAACAAAGATTAAAGTTTCATCCCCACAGGTACTCAGAGATCCTCGGCCAGATGACTATGATCCGGCTAAGAAATGGAGAGGCCTCATACGTGATGCGGTAATCGAAGGCGAATTTATTCCACAAGCCTTTCCAGTAATAACAGCACAAAGAAAACGACAATGGGCACCTTTAGATTGGAAATTGGTAAGAGAAGGCCAGAAAGCAGTAATGCAATATGGCTTGTCCAACCCATACGTTCAAACGTTACTGGATCATATTTTCGCCAGTGGATTAATGACTCCATTTGACTGCCGGAAGCTTGCAGAAACTTTCCTGAAGCCCACTCAGGTATTACTATGGGAGTCTGAATGGGAAAAAAGAGTTGATCTGACAGTGGTGGAAAACATGGACTTACAACAGGGAGATCCGCGGCGAGTCGTCACAGCAGACATGATGTTGGGTAAAGGACCATTTGCTGATCCTCAGGTACAAGCCCGGCTGCATGAAGCTATCTTGCAGCAAACACAGACACTGGCACGTCAAGCATTTAAGATTGTTCCTGATATGGGGGTGCCAGTTCCCTCATATACAACTATTATTCAAAAACCTAGTGAGCCTTTCATGACCTTCTTAGACCGTCTAAGAGCAGCTCTGGATCGTATACCAAACATGTCGGCTGAAGTAAAGGCAGAAATAGGATTACACTTAGCAGTTGCTAACGCTAATCATGACTGCAAAAAGATCCTGCAGGCTCTCCCGCAGACAGCAACTTTGGTCGACATGATAGAAGCCTGCTCTAGGGTAGGATCGTCAGCACATTTAGCTGAGGCAATGGCAACAGCATTGAAACCTTTAGTTCAAGCCCACAAAGGAGATCGGAGGCCAAAGTGCTTTAACTGTGGAAAAATAGGACACGTGAAAAATCAATGTCGGTCCAGACCATTGGTATGGACAAACAGCTCCGCCAGGCCATCTGGGTCCAACGGCAGATTTCATGGTAATTGTTACAGATGTGGCAAGTTTGGCCATAGAGCCACTGAGTGCCGCTCTCGAGTGGCCAGACATACAATGCATAAGGGAAACGGGTTGACGAGCGCAAAAAGGGTGAGCGCGATGACACAAAAACGCCCTTCAACACCAATGGCTGCCTGGATGGCCTCAGATCAGCCACTGCAGAAAGCGCAGCAGTGGATGTGGAAACAGTAGTAGATGTAACCATCCACAACACAGAGGTAACAATTATCTCCTCTAACGTTAATGGACCCCTTGGCTATGGATTAAGTGCTTTACTTTTAGGACGGTCATCGGCCTCTCGACAGGGTATTTTTGTGCTCCCCGGTGTAATTGATGCAGACTATGAAGGAAATATTGGAATAATGGTTAAAGTTTGGCAGCCACCAGTTCATATACCTAAAGGAACTAAAATAGCGCAATTAGTTCCTTTCAGGGCTAAAGTTCCTTTCGCAGGAAGTCGTAAGCGTCGAGACGGTGGTTTTGGATCCACTGGAGTACCTGAGGTAAGACTGGCGGTGCCGCTTTCACAGGGAAAGCCCACTCAGACGGTTGTATTCCAACATCCAAATGGTGAACACATGGTTGGGTACAACACATTACTGGATACGGGAGCAGATGTTACTATTGTTCCATTATCCTATTGGCCAAAAAGCTGGCCTTTAGAGAATTTAGACACCCCTGTTGTTGGAGTAGGAGGAATACAGATGACAAAAATTAGCAGAGACCTAATTTCGGTATGCATACAGGGCGAAGAGAATAGATGTGTGCAAATTAGACCCCATGTAATGAATACTTCAGTTTGGCTTTTGGGTAGAGACGCCTTAAGCCAAATGGGCTTTCGTTTGTCAAATGAAAATTTTTAATGGCGGCCATTGAAGGGCGACCAATCCTGAAGTTAACTTGGCTCACAGATAAACCAGTTTGGATTGATCAATGGCCGCTAAGCAAAGAAAAGCTCGCCCACATTCATGAATTAGTAAATGAACAACTAGAGAAGGGTCATATTAAGCCATCCACCAGTCCATGGAATACACCAATTTTTACTATCCCTAAAAAATCAGGGAAGTGGAGGCTGTTACATGATTTAAGAGCTGTTAATGCAGTGATGCAGGACATGGGTGCTTTACAGCCAGGATTACTCTCTCCTGCAATGCTTCCAAAAGAGTGGCCCCTGTTGGTGATTGACCTAAAGGACTGTTTTTTCACAATTCCCCTACATGAGGATGACAGTGAGAAGTTTGCCTTTACAGTACCATCGATTAACAAACAAGAGCTGGCAAAACGATATCAATGGACTGTTTTACCTCAGGGAATGAAGAACTCACCAACTATTTGTCAAACTTATGTTGCCTGGGCGCTGGCACCTCTGCGCAAAAAATATCCTCGTGTCTTATTTTACCATTATATGGATGACATCTTGATTGCAGGAAAAGACCTGGACCAGCATCGCATTCTACAAGAAGTGAACCGGCAGTTAAGCAACTCCGGGTTGGTGATCGCGCCAGAGAAGGTACAAATGCACGCCTCTTGGAAATATTTAGGTAATATTATCACTGATGCGTGCATTTATCCTCAGAAGGTGGCAATTAAAACAGATATTGCTAACTTAACAGACGTTCAAAAGCTGATTGGTGATATCCAATGGGTACGAACCATATGTGGTATCACGAATGAGGATCTTGCGCCACTAATGCCTTTGTTAAAGGGCTCAGTAGAGGCTGATAGTGCGCGAAAACGGTCTCGGCAGCAAATCCAAGCAATAGAAAAAATAGGAAGCAAGATAGTCAATAATTACAGTCATCGATATGATCCTGACTTGTCAATTAACATTGCTGTGATAAGTCAAAACCAGCATGTAATGGCAGTCTTGATGCAATGGGATTCAGTAGCGAAAGACCCATTGAGGATCTTGGAGTGGATATTTTTGCCATATAATTTACAAAAAACAATTACCACGAGGCTTGAGGCAATTGCAAAAATAATAGTTAAGGCCAGGAAACGTCTGCTGGAAATAGCAGGGATTGAAGCAGACATCATTTTCGTTCCTCTCACAGATGAGTTCTTGAACTGGGCACTGCAACAATCTGATGAATTACAGTGGGCCTTATTGTCATATCCAGGAACTATAAATAATCATTATCTGGCCCATAAATTGTTTTCTGTTAAATTTCAAATGGAAGACCGGCCGTTGAGATCAGCAGTACCCGTTAAAGGCCTGACTGTTTTTACCGACGCCAGTAAGATCCAAGCCAAAGCAGGAGTGGTTTGGTGGGAAAATGGAAAATGGAAAAATCTAACTGTCCACTCCCCAGGCAGTTCAGTTCAACTGCTGGAACTGATGGCTGTAGTTAAAACTTTTGAGAAATGGTCAGACGTCCCATTAAACATCATCTCCCATTCCCTCTATGTGGTCGATGCTGTCACTCGATTAGAGAGAGCGCTGTTGAAAGAAATCTCTAATCAGAATTTGTATAACTTATTTCTGTGACTCTGGCATCAGATAAATGAATGGCAAACTGCTTATTATATTGGACATATTTGAAGCCATTCGGGCTTAAAAGATGGCCTATCAGTTGGCAATGAAATTGTTGACAAGATAGTGGCAGCTCCTTTATTGATACCTACGGGGCCAATAATTGACAAATTTTCTCAAGCCCGAAGATCGCACGATTTTTTTCATCCAAGTGCGAAAATGCTGGCGAAGCAGTTTGACCTGAGCATATCAGACGCTCAGGGTATTGTTTCCATGTGCCCTGCATGCCAGAATCAGATCGGCCTAGGAGTAGGAGTCAATCCCAGGGGTCTGGCACCATTAGGTATATGGCAATCGGATATTACTGTCTATGCTCCTTTTGGGCGATTTAAACCTATACATGTTACTATTGATACTTATTCAGCCATGGTTTGGGCCACATCCTTAACTAGTGACAGTTCTCGAGACGTCATAAGACATTGGAGGAGTTGCTTTGCAGTCCTTGGTGTTCCAAGAGAGATAAAAACTGATAATGGCTCGGGATACATAGCCAGTAAAACACGTAAGTTTCTAAACTTATGGGGTGTTAAACATACTACTGGAATCCCAGGAAATTCCACCGGTCAAGCCATTATTGAACGGACACATCAAACCTTAAAAGGCCTTCTAGAAAAACAAAAAACGGGGGAAGAGGGGGTGAGTCCTCAAGACAGACTAATGAAAGCCCTTTATACAATGAATCATCTCAGAATTGTGGCAAACCGGAATGAACCACCGGCATTAACACACTTTTCCCAAATGAGTCGGGATTTGGATTTTACTGACAAACCTAAAGTTTGGTATAAGAATCCCACTACTGGAGAGTGGCAAGGACCTGCAGATCTGTTAACGTGGGGAAGAGGCTATGCTTGTGTCATTACAGATCAAGGTCCCCGATGGATTCCGGCAAAATGGATCAAGCCACATCAACAGAAAGGACTTAACTGTAAGACCAATGGCAAAAACAATCTTGAGGAAAGAACCAAGTGATCCACCCTCAATCCATCACTCTATTAAAATGTAAACCCTCGCAACTGTGGCACCACTTAGGCTGCTGTAAATTCCTTCAGCTATAAAAGAATTAAAGAACTTAAGATGACCAACAGATGAAGAGATACTTCCATCTTATTGATAATGCTCACAGATCAGCATGCTAAAGGATCTGAAGAAAAGTCCAGAACTACATCAGGAAAAAGAAATATCAGTGGAGCTACCAAGACCTCATCCCTTCCTGCCAATGTGCGTCTCTCCTACCAACACATATCAGATTGTTTATTTTGACTTTATGAATTTCTGTATTGTATTGTTCAGCGATGTAGCTGTTATTGACCTTTTGTTGTAAACTCATGGCCATGGGTAAAAATATTTGTTTTCTTCATGTACCTTTAATTTTGAAATGTGTTGCTAAAGGCTGGCTGGTTCAAAAAAGAAAAAGGGGGGAATTGTAGGCACAGATGTAGCTTGGACCAGCCAGCTTGAATAAAGATGGTAGGGATAAGTTAATGCAGCTGGCATGCTACTTCAGAAACAGGTGCTGCAAGTTAATCAATTGGGCCCTGGGTGATCTCATGGGCAGAAGCAGCATATAAGGAGGTAGCTAGCAAAGGAAGGGTGGCTTTGAGTCAGCTCTGGTGGTTGTACTACGTTGCCCCTGTACATCTCTGCATGTGCATTACTTAGACCCTCTATGTCTTTGAGTGATTATTGCCTTCACAACAGCAACACAAAACCACATCACATTTATATATTCCGTGGGTTCAATAACTTGAAATTTCATTTCTTCTAAAGTGAAGATGATCTTAAAGGTCTTTTCATAGAATCATTTTGTTTGGAAAATAGTATACAATCTCACATCAGGCATGGCATTTTATTTTATTTTAGAAGTCATCCTACATCAACAATACAGCTCAATTCTTCTTATAAAAAAAAAAATTCAACATGATCTCACAGTCAACATATTTGAACTGTGATATGCATCTCAGATTGGATAATCCATCATATAGTGAATCAACTAAGACTATCTTCCATTTATTTTCTTCAGAAAGCATAGACAATTACTGAGTTCTCTCATGGAAGAAAAAAAATTAATAAATATGGATTTTTTAAGGTAATTTGCCAAAGCTATGGCCTTTATACTTTCCCAAAACCCTCAAATTTCTTATGCTTCTTAAAAAACAAACAAAAAAACCCCATCACACGCAAAAGATCACTTTCAGCTCTCCATCTCCCAGGTCACATCTCTAAAATATGGTACATTTAGGTGGAAACTTTTACAGGACAAAAGTAAAAATCTTTTTTTCTCTTTGTCAAGGTTTCTTTTTATCATTGCTCTGGTTAAAAACAATTATACAGAGATAGTAGCAATTTAAAAAATTCAGAGGGAAGTCTACTAATATTCTCATAGTTTGAAATATGTTCATTTTGATTTTAATAAAGTCCAAAGTAATTCTGTCCTAGGTAAGCAAAGCAGCAACGAATGGGGGAAAAAGTCACAGTAACAGAAATGCTTTAGAAATCACTGGCCTGATTTTTATCAAAAAACTGCATACCAAGTTACAGAAAGACACTTTGCAAAGCAAGGCATTTTCTCCCTGTTTTGCTACTTCTCTCCCATAGAGAAAACTGTCCAACAGCTCCGGTGGCAAATGAAATCATGTGAATGCCCCAAACCTGCTTCAGAGTCAATAACCCCACAGAATTGGATCCAGAAGAGAATCTCCATTCACAATCTCAATGGCTACCATCTTCCTTCTTTCAAACAATATGTTTTCAACATTTTTGCAGTCAGAAAACCTCCAAGGTCTTGAAAAGTGCAAACTATTTCAAATAGCAGAGACTGAGTGACTGTGGCATACTATTACTGAAAAGCACTTTTAAAAATACTAGCTTTCATAGAATCATAGAATGGTAGGGGTTGGAAGGGACCTTTAGAGATCATCTAGTCCAACCCCCATGCAGAAGCAGGTCCACCTAGATCAGGTCACACAGGAACAGGTCCAGGCAGGTCTTGAAGACCTCCAGAGAAGGAGACTCCACAACTCCCCTGGGCAGCCTGTTCCAGTGCTCTGTCACCCTCACAGTGAAATAGTTTTTTTTTAACCAGAGGAACAGCTCTGGTTAAATTTTGAACAAGAAATGCTGCAGAATAGTTTAATTCCAAGAAAATTCAACATTCTATAAAAAACAGGGTAGAGAGCCATTTACTGTACTTTGCAAAAACATCTGTTTTTTTTTCATTGTTGGTAGGTGTAGTGGTTTATCCCTGGCTGGGTGCAAGATGTCCACCAAGTCATTCTATCACTCCCCCTCCTAAACTGGACAGGGGAGAGAGAAATATAACAAGATGTTTCTGAGTTGAGATAAGGACAGGGAAATCACTCAGCAATTAGCATCACAGGCAAAACAGACTCAACTTGGACAGAAATGGTTTGATTTATTAATGAACAATCAGAACAGAGCAGGGAAAATGAGAAATAAAAACAAATCTTAAAACACCTCCCTCCACCCTTCCTTCTTCCTAGAACTCTCCCTCCTCCTCCCCAGTATTGCAGTGGAGGGGAATGGAGGTTATGGTCAGTTCATTACAGATGGACTTTGCTGCTGCTGCTTCTCAGGAGGAGGCCTCCTCACACTTCCCACTGCTCCAGTGTGAGGTCCCTCCCACAGGAGATAGTCCTTCATGAACTTCTCCAACATGAGTCCTTTCAATGGGCTACAGCTCTTCAGGAACTGCTCCAGAGTGGGTCCTTCCCACAAGGGGCAGCTCTTAACAAAGTGCTCCAGCATGGATCATCCACGGGGAAAACAGTCCTTCAGGAACAGACTGCTCCAGCATAGGTCCACCATGGGGTCACAAGTCCTGAGAGCAAACCTGGTCCAGCGTGTTCTACTCTCTCCATGGGTTTCCAGGTTGTGTCAGGAACTTGCTCCAGGGTGGGCTTCCCACAAGGTCACAGCCTCCTTCAGGCATCCACCTGCTTCAGTGTAGAGTCCTCCATAGGCTGCAGGTGGATCTCTGCTCACTCGTGGACCTCCATGGACTGCAGGTGAACAGCCTGCCTTACCATAGTCTTCACCACAGTTCACAGGGAAATCTCTCTTCCAGTGCCCTGGCACCTCCTCCCCCTCCTTCTCCACTGACCTTGGTGTCTGCAGAGATGTCGTTCTCACATTCTCACTCTCTTCTGCTGCTGCTGCAGTTTAGCAACTGCACAGCAACTTCTTCCCTTTCTAAAATATGTGAATCACAGAGAGGTTACCTCAATCACTAATTGTTTCAGCCTTGGTCAGCTGCAGGTCCATCTGGCACTGGCCTTATCAGCTACAGGGGAAGCTTCCGGCAGCTCTTTGCTTAAAGAAGCCACACCTCTAGCCCTCCACTAACAAAATCTGGTCACACAAAACCACTATACTTACCTACTAAGCTGCAAGGGTGTGCTACTCTAACCAGCCTTACATCTTTATGTATGATGTAAATGTTATAGATTTTGAGATAGGCAGTAATCAAAGGTATGAACATTAAAGGTCACAATACACTTACTTCTTCGTCCCTATTGCAGCAACACAAAGGTGAAAATAAATTGTCCTATGAAGACTGCTGGAAACACCTCTTGCTCTCATTTATGAGAGTTAGCACACAAAGTGGAAGGCAAAGGTCACTTCTAAGCTTCTCTGCAATCTGTCTCACTTTATAGCAGTACACATCAGCATTGACCAAAAACAGTGTATATTAATTATTACTAAAACTCAAGAGCACTAAACTTGAATATTTCTTAGGATAGGAAAGAATTTTTCATATGAATTGCACAACAGCTTTCCTGGATAGATCCAGAAACTAAACAAACAGACCTTCTCTTTAGTTGACTGCAAATACATGCACACACACTTAACTGTGTTATATTAATTTATCCCACTTTCTATGAATAATCTCACCTGTCCTGATTCCTGAAGGACTCAGGGTAATGCAGTTCATATCACCAAAAATGGTTAATCTGGTTTTCAATTGTCAAAAAACAAAGAAATCAGCTTGCAATCTTCTGACAAGCCATAAACATTACAGCAATAACAGAAAGTAGTAGCATTTTGTCATGGTTTGACATGACAGCCATTGCTGTTAAGGGGGAAGGGACTGTAAAGATGGCTTCCGTAAGAAGTTGCTCTCCCCAGCTCTGAGCCAGACCCACTTCTGGGACTGAGCCAATTAGACGCCTCCACGATCACTTTTTAAGAAGAAGTCGGAAGAGGAGGCTTCTTCCTCCTTTTTCTTCCTGTTTCTTCCTTCTTCTGCACCTTCTTCTTCCGGCTGGTAGTGGTGAAAGGAGTAGGAAGAGAGAGAAACAACCATGCGGATTTCCAAGGTCAATGATGAAAGAGAGGAGGAGATGTGCTGGAGCAGAGACTCCCCTGCATTCTTCGGAGAGGACTGGTGAAGCTGAGATTTATTTTCATTTCTTTAAAGACCCTGCATCAACGGTAGAGACTCATTTTGATAATAACCCCATATCAGGGGCAGAGACTCATTTTGCTAAAAACCCCGAGCCAGGGGCAGTGATTCACTTCATTAAAGGCCCCGTACCAGGGACAGTGACTATGGCTGGAGGAGGTCGTGTCCCATGGGAGGGACCCAATCACTTCACTACTGACCCCGATCCAGGAGCAGTGATTTTCTTCATTAAAAATATGGCCGGAGAAGGCCGTTTCCTGTGGAAGGGACCCAATATTCACAGAAGCTGTAACTGTGGGGAGGAACCCACGACAAAGTAGCTCATTAAACTTATGCCCAGAAGAGACCATGTCCCGAGGGAGGGACCCTATAACTGCAGAAACTGCAACTATGGAGAAGAATCCATACCAGAGATATTCACTAAGGACTGCGTTCCATGTGAGGGACCCTTTATCGGCAGAAGCCACAGCTGCTGGGAAGAATCCAAACCAGAGATGTTCTGTTTTCTTGCTGTCTTGAACTTCCTAGTCATTGAATATGTGACACCAATGAAACCCTTGATGATCCCCATCCACATAAGTTACCTATGCAAACATCGTCACAGTCATCCCAATAAACCCCATAAGCATACCTGTATCAGTTTCATTTAAGTCCACATGCAAGAAAGAGTAAAAACTAAAAGCAAAACATACACATACGAAAGCTGCTGATATGTTCATTCTTCAGTAAACTGGACAGCACGTGTTCTAGAAATGCTTTCAAGAACTGAAGAAAAAATGCAAATTCACCTCACAAACTTGAGATACATTAAGCACTATACGAAACAACTTGTACAAATCAGAATGCTTTGCATTGCAAAACAGAAAGAGAAGCTTTCACATTTAGTCATACTTAATCTTTGTTATGTCAATCCAAAATGCACTATAGCCTTAGAACACATTACTACCACCTGAAACATGTTCAGGATAAAATTATGCCACTGGGAACCTCAGAACAGTATGAGCAAGTGAGTAACAGAATAACTTATAGTGAGCACTTCCATATGAAGTTATCAAGGCTATGAAGAAGGTACTTTCTTCAAGGAACCTGTATGTGATAAGTTAAAGGATAATTACATATTAATTCAGAAAGGCTGACACTTAGTAACTTACCATGTAGATCTTCTCTTCACAAACTTCACTGGGAGGGGAAGGAGTCGTGGGTTTTTTTCCCTTTGTTACAGCTGGGCAAAACCACAACATATGCACCCGCTGGTGCTGAGGGAGCTGGTGGAAGTCATTGCTAGACCACTCTCCATCATCGTCAGTAAGTCGTGGAGAACAGAAGTGTCTGAGGACTGGAGGAAAGCAAATGTCACTCCAGTCTTCAAAAAGGGCAAGAAAGAGGAGCTGGGTAACTACAGACTGGTCAGCCTCACCTCCATCCCTAAAAAGGTGATGGAACAACTGTTCCTGGGTGCTGTTTCCAGGCATTTAAAGGACAAGAGGGTGATTAGGAGCAGTCAACATGGCTTTACCAAGGGGAAGTAATGTTTGACCAAACTCATAGCAGGGTCTACTTGGAGGCTTGTATCTAGTGGAGTCCCTCAGGGGTTGGTGCTGGGACATGTACTGTTCAATATATTCATTAATAACTTTGATGAAGGAACAGAGGGCACTGTCAGCAAGTTTGATGATGATACTAAACTGGGGGGAGTGGCTGACACACCAGAAGGCTGTGCTGCCATTCAATGAGATCTTGACAGGCTGGAGGGTTAGGCAGAGATAAATATAATGAAACTGAACAAGGGCAAGTGTTGAGTCTTGCATCTGGAAAAGAATAACCCCATATACCAATACAGGCTGGGGACTGAAATTTGAGAGAGCAATATAGGGGAAAGGGACTTGGGAGTACTGGTGGACAGCAGGATGACCATGACCCCACAATGTGCCCTTTTGGTCAAGAAGGCCAATGGTATCCTGGGGTGTATTAGAAGGGTTGTGGTTAGTAGGTCAAGAGAGGTTCTTCTCCCACCCTACTCTGTCCTTGTGAGACCATATCTGTACTATTGGGTCTAGTTCTGGGCCCCTCAGTTCAAGAAGGATAGGGAGCTGCTGAAGAGAGTTCACGGCAGGACCTCCAAGATGATGGATTGGAGCATTACCCTCATAATGAAATGCTGATGGAGTTGAGGCTCTTTAGCTTGGAAAAGAGGAAACTGAGAGCTGATTTTATTAATATTATTATTATTAATACTTACAGATACATTAATAATAATATATTATTAATACTTACAGTTACATAAAGGGTGGGTGTCAGGAGGATGGAGCCAATGTTCTCAATGATGTCCAATGATAGGACAAGGGGTAACGGGTACAAATTGGAACATAAGAGAATCATAGAATCATAGAATGGTAAAGGTTGGAAGGGACCTTTAGAGATCATCTAGTCCAATCTCCCTGCAGAAGCAGGTAAACCTAGATAACGTCACACAGGAACGTGTCCAGGCGGATCTTGAAGACCTCCAAGGAAGGAGACTCCATAACCTCCCTGGGCAGCCTGTTCCACTGCTCCATCATCCTCACAGTAAATTAGTTTTTTCTTATGTTTAAATGGAACTTTTTGTCTTCCAGCTTCATCCCCTTGTCCTATTGCTAGATACCATTGAAAAAATGGATCCCCCAACCTCCTGACATCCACCATTTAGATATTTGTAAATATTAATGAGATCCCCCCTCAGTCTTCTCTTCTCTTCTCTTCTCTTCTCTTCTCTTCTCTTCTCTTCTCTTCTCTTCTCTTCTCTTCTCTTCTCTTCTCTTCTCTTCTCTAGACTAAATAGCCCTAGTTCCCGCAATCTTTCCTCATAAGGAAGATGTTTCAGTCCCCTGATCATCTTGGTGGCCCTGCGCTGGACTCTCTCCAGAAGTTCTCTGTCCCTCTTTAGCTGTGGAGCCCAGAACTGGACACTACTCCAGATGAGGCCTCACCAGGGTAGAGTAGAGGGGAAGCAGAACCTCCCTCGACCTGCTGGCTACACTCTTTTTGATGCATCCCAGGATGCCATTGGCCTTCTTGGCCATGAAGGCACATTACTGGCTCATATTTATTTTATTATCCATAAGCACTCCCAGGTCTCTCTCCAGCAGGTCAATCCACAGTCTGTACTGGTGCATGGGGTTGTTCCTCCTCAGATACTCCTCCACAAGATACAGGCTGCCAACTAGACCCTGCCCCACTGATCACCACTCCCAGTCTTCTTCCCTTCAACTAGTTAATAATCCACCTCACTACCTGATCATCCAGCCCACACTTTCTCAGTTTTGCTGTGATGGTGCTGTGAGAGATGGTGTCAAATACTTTACTGAAATCAAGACAGACCACATCCACTGCTCTACCACCATCATGCTTACTGGGATGGGGGTGAGGCTGACCGGTCTGTAGTTACTCCAGTCCTCCTTCTTGCCCTTTTTGAAGACTGGAGTGACATTTGCTTTCCTCCAGTCCTCAGACACTTCTCCTGTTCTCCACGACTTACTGGCGATGATGGAGAGTGCTCTAGTAACGAATTCCACCAGCTCCCTCAGCACAGGCATCCCATAGGGACCAATGGGTTTATGTACATCCAGATTGCTGGAGCAGGTAGGTGCCCGAAGGAGACTGTGACCTCATGGGAAGCCCACACTGGAGTAAGTTCCTGGCAGGACCTGTAAACCCATGGAGAGAAGAGCCCATGTCAGAGCAGGTTTGCTGTCAGGACTTGTGTTTCCGTGGGGGACCCACACTGGAGCGTTTTGTTCCTGTAGGACTGTTTTCTCCATGGATGATCCATGTTGGGGCAGTGTGTGAAGAGCTGTGCCCCGTGGAAAGCCCCATGCTGGAGCAGTTTGTAGAGGACTATCTCCTGTAAGAGGGACCCATGTAAGTCGACACAGGCAGGACACAGGAACAACGACAGAACCACAGATAAAATGACAGGACAAGATTTATTCTCATTACCTCATGATCCAGGGGCTCTCCAAAACTGCACCCAGGCAGAGGCACGTAAGCAGGGACGCAGTACCATGGAGATCGGTCCTGCCAGCAGCAGAGCAGAAAAGCAAAGACTTCAAATCTGCTGCTTTTCTCCTATAAATCAGGGATTATTTTTTAGGCGTAATTTTCCACTGTGCTTTGGTCCTTCCCACAGCAAGGCAGGAATCTTGAGAATGTCTGATAAGTGCCTCTGAGTCCATCATAGGCCTGTGTTATCTAAACCTGGATGTTCTACTTGCCAAGAACACAGGACTTAGCAACAGTTAGCATCATTGATATATGTGTTTTTTGACACTCCAGCTGCAGGTCACCTGAGTGTATTTACAATCCTCCTTGCCAATCTTCTGTTATGTTCCCACATTCCACCCCCTCACTCAAGAGACCACTTTTATTAGCACTGGAAAAACTGGAGGTGTTCATTTGGATTTGTGGAGTGTAGGAAATAAAAAGAGGCATGCAATAAACACATATAAAAAGAAAGAATGAACACGATTCAAAGCATTATTGTAGAGATAAGTGTCCCATACATCCTGTGAGGGAGTTAAACCAGTCATCCAGTCAGGCAACATCAGTAGACTGCTTCTTGTGAGGCTTTAAATGCTGGAGAAGTTGAATGTCATCCTCTGTGCTGGCTGATTCATTAGTTATCTTGAAGTAACTCATGCAGTCAGAATTGAGTGTTCATGACGTTGAAGGACAAAATAGTCCACAGTCAATCAATTTTGTGATGTTCATAGGTGTACAGTCATCACCTACTGAGTAGAAAAGAGAAACAACCAAAGCAACGAGAAATAGTAATGTCAAAATTACTTAACATAGTTTGATTCCATAAAATGTCTACTGGGGTTGGCACACCAATGAAACACATTGCTAAAAGATGTACAGTACTTAAGCTTACTTTAACATAGATGAGCTAGGTACAGTAGAGGCTAACTGAATTATTTACTTACTGAGAGAGGTGCGTGGAGCATTTGTGTTTGTGGCAGAAGACTACAAAGCATGACAAGCCAACCTGTAATATGGGAGGAAAATGGGTGTATCATCTCCTTCCAGTAATACATACACTGTTGCTCCAGCTCCTTCAGCTAATATTAGTCTGGGTTTGACAATCTGATGTGGGGTTATTTGTGGGGAGTTTTGTAGAGACTTGGCTAGAGAAAAGAGGACATGATAGAATACAGCTGGTTGGGCAGTGAGCACTAAGCGAAAAGCTACTGGACTCCTGCTCAAGGCCATGAGAGCAAGAGAGTGGTATGATAACAGGATGAGAAAATCAGGAGCCTGGTTTGGGTTGAGCAGCCACAAGCATCCGAAGTATGTTGAAATGGGGGGGGGGGGGGATGTACCTAATTGGGAACCAATGATGAGCTTAGCTTTTGCAATATGTATGAGCCTGATTATTGTATCTATAAAAGAGCTGTATCTTTGCAAATAAAGTTGAGACTTGTTGCACTACAGGGTGGGCTTGTCTCCCGTCGTCTTCAGCAAATGGTGACCCTGACGCGATACACGAAGGATGTGATATACCGACTGGGCGCCACAGTGGAGCGACGAAGGGGTTCAGGTCCTATGCAGCAAGGACGGCAATAAGCGTGAAAATTGGGAACACGCTGTGCCCTGGGTGACCGTATAGACGAGCCCGGCCAATACGTGCCGCCGGACCTTGAAGGGCTGCAACAGCGCGCTGACAAATAGGTATGGAAAGGCAAGCGGCATATAATTTATTTACTGCATTCTTGCAGAAGCTGCAGATAAAGGGTATAGATCTGCAAAAAGACCTACCAGGGTTGTTAGCTTATGGGTATGCTAAGGGAGTGTTTCAGAATCCACATACAGTGCATGAATTGAGTGAATGGCGTAAATTTGGGGATTTGCTGTGGGAGGCTACCCTGGAGGATGATAAGGCAGCTAAACAATTAGGGAAGCTTTGGAAGATAGTGTATAATGAATTATTGCAACATCAGGCAGAAAAGAAGGCTGCTGAGCACGCATCAGCAGCACAAAGTAAGAATAAAAATTATGAGCATGACTGGTTCCAACCCACCCCTCTGGCTCCTAGTGTTTCAAAAGTAGTTCTCCCCCCCCCCCCCCGCGTGTGGAAAATGACCCTGGAGGCACGGATGGGGTACGGGAACCATATGAGCCATCAGCCCCTCCTGGGGAACGAGAGTGCCGGCCTAAAGAGCCCCCGCCTCTGCCCCCCCACTTAGTGAGCCTGTTCCTGGGGCAGAGAGTGAACTGGCGGAGGTTATCGCAAGGGAGCGGAGGGAGACTTGAGCTGCACTCGCAAAAGATTGTCTGGGAAAAGGGGATAGTGATGCCCTGGAAGCAGCCAGGACTTTGGCGTTGCCAGTGATATTCGAACCCACTGTGGGGGGAGGTATGCACGCAACAATTTCTGCTCTGGATTGGAAGTTGTTATCCCAGTTGCGGTCTACGGTCAGCCAGTTCGGAGTAAATAGTGAACCTGTGAAACAAATGATTGATTATATATGGGGAACTCAGTTGTTATTGCCTGCTGATTGTCGAGGCATAGTAAAACTTATTTATTCACAACATCAGCAGCTGTTATTTAATGCACATTGGCAGACATTAGTGAATGAAAGTGTTGCAGCTCAGCGTCGGCAAGGCGACCCTCTCTATGGTGTGACGGTGGAAGAGCTAATGGGTTTGGGACCCTTCCTCCGTACAGAGGCTCAGGCTTTGATAGGGCCTGATAAGTGCAGGGAGGCAATGCGATTAGTACGGGAGGCTATGGAAAAGGTAAAGGACCCAGGTGGAGTGCCAATATATATGGGAATCAAACAGGGTCGGGACGAGATGTTCAGGACCTTTATTGATAAAGTTGCCTCTGCCATAGAGAGGGCTGGAGTTCCGGATTATATGCGTGGTGCCTTGTTAAAACAGTGCGCCCTGCAGAATTGTAATTCAGCTACTAGGACAGTGTTGAGTACATTAGGAGCTAATTGGTCAATTGAAGACGCTTTAGAGCGTATGACCCAGGTCCCGATAGGTCAGCAAGCTTTTCTTGTGGAAGTTATTAAGGAATTGGGACTAGGATTAAAGGAGCAGGCGAAAGCAACTCAGAATCAGGTGTTAGCCACTCTTGCACCCCTTCAAGCATCCATTATGACCACTCAAAGGGACTCTTCAAGTGGACGAATAAGGTGTTACCGGTGTGGCGGAATGAGACATTTCCGTCGTGAATGCAATGCTACAGGAATCTGGTGCCAAAAATGCCAAACGGACAATCACAACACCGGGGCGTGTCGTCGCAGGTCGGGAAACTCCACTTCGAGCGCGTCGAACCGCAGTGGCCGCGCTCAGACACAAGTCGTCGCTGCAGCCCAACAGATGCCAGTAGCTGCCTCCAGCCAGCCACAAGTGGGAGCCTCGGAATGGACTTGGCAGCAGCAGTAGATGTTACCATTATGACAACAAGCCCACAGAAGATACCCACCGGAGTGAAAGGGCCAGTCACTATAGGGGGACGAGCAGTGGGCGCATTGTTATTAGGACGCTCGTCAACTACCATGCTTGGACTCTTTGTTCTCCCTGGAGTTATTGATACTGATTATGTGGGAGAAATTATGATCATGGCCCACACCCCCTTTCCACCAATACGAATTATGAAAAATCAGAGAATTGCGCAATTGATACTATTAGAACAAATGTCAAAAGGAATAAAGCCAATAAAAGAGGACTTAAGAGGAGAAGGGGGATTTGGCTCCACAGGAGGACTTACATTATTGACTATGGATCTCAGTGAAAGGCCCAGACGCAAGATAGACCTTGAATTTCAAGGACAAAAAAGATCCTTGATGGGATTATTAGACACAGGGGCAGACTCCAGTATTATCAGCCTAAGATGCTGGCCACAACACTGGCCCCTGCAACCAGCAGCAACTACTGTGACTGGGGTAGGAGGACTTACTCTGGCTAGTCGCTCTCCACCCATCTTGGTTCATCTGGATGAGAAAACCATAACTGCTAGTTTTTCTGTTGTGCAGCTGCCTCCAACCGTGCAATGTCTTATTGGCCGAGACATACTAGCCCAGATGGGAATGGTCCTGACAAATGAGCACCCTTTGGCATAATGGCCGTTGCATGGACTTTCCCACTTCCTATAACCTGGAAAACAGACAAGCCAGTATGGGTTAAGCAATGGCCTTTAAAAAGGGAAAGTCTCCAGCATGCTCATGAGCTAGTGCAAGAGCAACTTGCCCAAGGACATTTAAAGTTATCTACAAGTCCATGGAACACTCCTATATTTGTTATTAAAAAGAAATCTGGCAAGTATCGTTTGTTACATGACCTACGTGCAGTAAATGAACAGATGGAACCTATGGGAGCATTGCAGCCAGGACTACCCAGTCCAGCTATGATTCCACAGAGTTGGCCACTGTTAGTCATAGATCTAAGGGACTGCTTTTTTACCATTGCCTTACATCAGCAGGATACACAACGGTTTGCTTTTACCTTGCCTGCAATAAATAGAGAAGGTCCCGACCATCGTTTTGAATGGACAGTTTTGCCTCAAGGCATACGTAACAGCCCAGCTATCTGTCAGCTGTATGTTGATACAACTTTACAACCCCTTCGACAACGATGGCCTAACATTATCATCTACCATTACATGGATGACATCCTCTTTTCTCAGCCTACACCATTTACGGAACAACAGGTGGAGGAGATTCGACAGGCACTGGCTCATTGCCACCTTGTGATAACTCCAGAAAAGGTTCAGCATACAGCTCCATGGAAATATCTTGGATGGTCTTTATCAGAACAACTCGTAGTACCACAGAAGCTACAGCTCCAACTGCAAATAAAGACGCTGAATGATGCTCAGAAGCTCTTAGGGAATCTACAATGGTTAAGACCAATAGTGGGAATACCCAACGAGTTGTTAGAGAAACTACGACCACTTTTGAAAGGAACCAACCCCACGCGTCAAATACAAGTAACACCAGAGCTTCAGGATGTGCTTCAATAAATTATGGACTGTGTTATACAAGGGCAGGTCCAACGTCGTGATGTTGACTTACCTATTGACTTAACCATCTGGTATAGCACAAAGTATTTGCTTGGGGCCTTAACACAATCTCAAAAGAAAACGGGTGAGATATGGGTTCTAGAATGGATTTCCCCAGCCTTGCAACAAACAAAAACCCTTTTTCAAAAGGTTGAAATGTTGGCGGGACTAATAAAAAAGGGTCGTGAAAGAGCATTACAAGTAACTGGTGCTGAGCCACATACGATAAGGATACCAATGAAAAAGGACTCTTTACAATGGTATTTAGACAATACAGAAGACCTTCAGGAGGCGCTCTTAGGTGGTGGCAGTATAGTAGCAACAGACAAAATAATAAAAGCACCATTACAATGGCTAGGAAAATGGAATTGGCTAGTACGACCCAAACGGGAGCCAGCCCCCATTGCGGATGCGTTGACAGCATACACAGATGCAGGAAGAAAGTCTAGAACAGCGGCAATAACCTGGCAAGAGGAAGGGGAGTGGAAGTACCAACTAATAAAAGCAGAAGAGAAAGACACATTACAAACCTTGGAACTGTTAGCAGTAGTATGGGCTATGATGAACCTGAAAGGGCCCCTGAATGTGGTTACAGACTCATTCTATGTTGCAGGTATCGTAGAGAGAATCGAGGACGCCTCCATCAAGGAAGTGCAGAATCCCAGACTATTTGAATTATTGATACAGCTGCAGAAGGCAATAAAGCTTAGGGAGCATGTTTATGCCATTATACATATCAGGAGTCATAAGTGGGACATTGGGCTGGGAGAAGGTAATGCTAGGGGAGATAAGCTGGTCACAGTGACACATAACACACCTCTGTCCAAATAGATACTAGCCAGAGAAGCGCACTCCCTGTTTCATCAGAATGCACAGGGCTTACACCGAGAGTTTCAATTATCACTAAAGGATGCAAAGGCTATTGTTAGAGCTTGCCCCATTTGTAGCCATCACAATGGAGGTGTTAGCTTGGGCTAGAGGATTATCTGCAAATGAAGTTTGGCAGATGGATGTCACTCGTGGCAGAGTTTGGAAGACTAAAATATGTGCATGTAACCATAGACACATGGAGCAAATTTGTTTGGGCAACAGCACAGACAGGGGAGAGGGCCATACATGTGGAACGTCATTTATATAGTTGTTTTGCAATCATGGGAATTCCTCAGAAAATAAAGACAGACAATGGACCGGCCTATATAAGCAGAAGCATAGAACAGTTTATGAGGCAATGGGGAGTTAAACATATAGCAGGGATTCCCCATTCCCCCACAGGACAGGCCATAATAGAAAGAGCTAATGGGACTCTAAAAAGATACCTTGGTAAATATGGGGATGTTAAAGATCCACATATGAAATTGTTAAAGGATTTATTTGTTATGAACCACCTGTGCGTGTTTGGGGAACAGAAGCTACCACCTGTAATAGTGCATCATAATCCAAAGGCACAAAAGGAGAGAAAGAAAGAAATATGGGTTAAATATCGTGACCCTAAAACAGGGATATGGCAGCCTCCGGCCAAAGTATTATACTGGGGACGTGGGTATTTATGTGTTGATTCTCCCACAGGATCCATTTGGGTGCCAGCCAGGTGGACAAGAGCTGTCCTTGAAGCTGCAAAGATCAAATCATCTGATGAAAAAGGACAGGAAGAGATTGAAGAATAAATACACCCTCGTCTTGCAGTCATTGGAGGACTGGCTAACAATCAAAAGACTGAAGGTTATATAACAGAAATATAGCGATTTTTAATGAATAATAATGTAATGTTTTGTTATAACCATAGCTTCTAGTGTAACTATCATTGCTAACAGCTTGACACATTTTAATCAGCCTAGAGATAATATTTGGATAACCTTTGCTAATCGAACTGGTCATTCATCTCTTTGTCTTAGTTTGGGAGGGGTTACTAATCCTTTTAAAACATGTTTGATAGGATTGCCCGTGTGGAATCTGGAGGAACTTTGTGGACTAATAGATAATAACACCTTGTGTAATAGAACGGGACTAAGCACAATTAGGATGAGATACATCAATGTAAGATAATTAAGTCTTTTAATACCACATTAGCCTTACCCCCTGAGGAAATAGATCTGTTTGGAAGTGCCAATGCAAGCTTTGGTACTAATGGAACTGGGGGAAATTGGGTAAGTTTTATGTCATGAGATATCCACGATTTTAATAGAAATTGAAAATATTGGGCCACCTTAGACTCTTCTTTGAAGTCAGAAATGGTATTTAAGCAATTGTATTCCAGCTGTAATGGCTCTAGTATCACATCACTGAAGAAATTACCCACGGTTATATTTTTAACCTGTGGAGAAAGGGCCTGGAACGGAATACCAGTAAATCCCCCAGGTGGACCCTGTTATTTGGGGAAACTCTCTTTATTCCACCCTAACTTAACCACGCTAATGCAGCTTGCTAACCATAATAACAGCTCTCGCAAAAAACGTAGTTATTATGAGTTTGATTGTACTGATATTGGTCCCCCACGATTTTGGAGTGAACTGAAGCAAGTCATAGTTGCCACCCTTTTTGCCAGGAACAGCAGCCAATAAGGCCATGAATTTGGCTAAACAGTTAGGATGTTGGATTAAGGATGAGGTAAATTAAACTTCAGAAATGATTCGTATGTTAACAGCTGATGTTCAAAGTGTAAATCATGCGGTGTTACAAAATAGAGCTGCCATAGGCTTTTATTATTAGCCCACGGACAATAGAAAGAACATTTGAGAGGATGTGGCAGGCTAATACCATTTTCCAAAAAGAAAACGGGGGAAATGTGGGGAGTTTTGTAGAGACTTGGCTAGAGAAAAGAGGACATGATAGAATACAGCTGGTTGGGCAGTGAGCACTAAGCGAAAAGCTACTGGACTCCTGCTCAAGGCCATGAGAGCAAGAGAGTGGTATGATAACAGGATGAGAAAATCAGGAGCCTGGTTTGGGTTGAGCAGCCACAAGCATCCGAAGTATGTTGAAATGGGGGGGGGGTTGTACGTAATTGGGAACCAATGATGAGCTTAGCTTTTGCAATATGTATGAGCCTGATTATTGTATCTATAAAAGAGCTGTATCTTTGCAAATAAAGTTGAGACTTGGTGCACTACAGGGTGGGCTTGTCTCCCGTCGTCTTCAGCAGTTATTACCCAAACAGAATGAAGGGCTATGGGTTGCGATTTTTCAGATTGGACTTCAATTCGATGTTGGGATCATGATACCAGCAATACTGTTCCTATCTTGTCTCTTCTCAATAAGACACAGGTGTTTGTCAAAGATATCTGAAATACAAGAACTCGAGAATTTGATATCAACAACGGATGTAATATAAGAGGAGAAGTTGGGGTACAGAGCCATACGTCATTCTCAGGAGTTGTTATATGTATCTTTATATCTAGACTAACAGGTTGTGGTCCCACTGTGCAATCTACTGGTGTAAACAGTTCTATTTCCCCTGTAGTTAAGATTTTGGGGGAGATACCATCTGGGAGAATTTCAGTCTTTGCCATATTTTGTACTGGTGGTGTTGTAATCCGATCATAAGGTGAATAAAAGCAAAAAGGGAGTAGGATGATGAGAAAATGACAAACAGCACTTTAAGATCTCCCTCCCCCATCCCTCTTTTCTTCCCGGACCCAACTCATTGCTCCCGATATCTCTACCTCCTCCCCGTTCAACAGCTCAGGGGAGTAGGGAATGGGGAATGTGGTCAGTCTCTCACAGATGGGCTCTGCTGCTTCTGCCTTCTCAGATGAGGACAACTCCTTGCATTCTTCCCCTGCTCCAATAAGGGATCCCTCCCACAGGACACAGTCCTTAAACTTCTCTGGTGTGAGTTCTTCCCAGCAGCTATTGGCTTCTGCCGATACAGGGTGCCTCACACGGGAATCAGTCCTTAGTGAATATCTCTGGCGTGGATTCTTCTCCACAATTGCAGCTTCTGCAGATACAGGGTCCCTCCCTCAGGACATGGCCTCTTCTGGGCATAGGTTTAATGAACTTCTTTGTCATGGGTTCCTCCCCATAGTTACACCTCCTGTGAATATTGGGTCTATCCCATGGGACACAGCCTCCTCCAGCCATAGTCACTGCCCCTGGCATGAGGTCTTTAATGAAGAGAATCACTGCCTCTGACTCGGGGTCTTCTTTACCAAGGTGAGTCTCTGCCCTTGATGCAGGATCTTTAATAAAATGCAAACAAATCTCTACTTCATCAGGCCTCTCCGTAGAATGCAGGGGAGTCTTTGCTCCAACACACCTCCTCCTCTCTTCCCTCACTGACCTTGAAGTCCGCATGATTGTTTCTCTCACTCTTCCCACTCCTTGCACCACCACCAGCTGGAGAAGAAGCGACAGAAGAAGGAAGAAACAGGAAAAAGCCTCTTCCGACTTCTTCTTTACAAGTGGTCGTGGAGGCGTCTAATTGACTCAGCCCCAGAAGTGGATCTGACTCAGAGCTGGGGGGACTTTTAAGCAACTTCTTACAGGAGCCATCTTTACAGCCCCTTCCTCCTTACCAGAACCAACTGTCATGTCAATCAGCTGAGTCCTGATCCCGGTGTTTTTACCTCCTCCCCTGAACGGCCCAGGGGGGCAGAAAGTGGGGGTTTCAGCCAGTCTCTTCCTGATAGCTTCTGCCATTTGTCTCTCCTCAGGGCAGGTGGGCTCCGCACCAGTCCTCCCTGCAAGTCTGTGGGATACCTCACACACAGGGTAGCCCTGCACGGGCTGCTCCGACATGCATTTATCCCAAAAGCTGCAGCTCCTCTCTGCCTCTCGTGTGGGTCTGCTCTGCGGCCCACAGGCTCTCCAGCACGGCCTGTGCCATGGCTGCCTCCTCACACAGTCCCTCGTCTGTCTCATACGGAGCTACTGGTGGCTCTCAGTCCTGCCATGGCCCTGCATGGGTTGCAGGGGTACAGCCTGCATTCTCACCACAGCTTGCTGAGGGGTCTCTGATCTGGTGCTCCTCCTTCCTTCCTCCTTCTCTGACTGTGAGGTCCGCATGGTCGCCTCCATCTTGTACCACTCTTACACCTCCTCTCAAGCACTTCAAATTCCCGTCCCCAAATAGTGATTGCAGAGGCACCGGATTGGCCCAATCCAGAGGTGGATCTGAAGCCAAGAGTCGGGGGAGAGTCCAAAAACTCTTTACTGCGTCTTCACTGCAACCCGCTTCCCCTGTTACCAAGCAAAAGCCGACCCTTGCTAAATCATGACATCACTTCATTATAGACCCTGAGCTAGGGGCAGTGATTCTCTTCATTAAAACTATGGCCAGAGGAGGCCATGTCCCGTGGGAGGCACTCTGTATCACTATGGCCAGAGGAGGCTGTGTCCCGTGGGAGGGACCCAATATTCACAGAAGCTGTAACTGTGAGGAGGGACCCACAACAAAGCAGCTCACTTCTCCTTGAGTCTGGACCCTGTAATTGCAGAAACTGAAACCGTGGAGAAGTATCCACGCCAGAGATATTCACTAAGGACTGTGTCCCATTTGAGGGACCCTGTATCGGCAGAAGCCAATAGCTGCTGGAAAGAACCCACACCAGAGAATTTTGTTAAAGACTCTGTCCCGTGGGAGGAACCCTGTATCGGTGCAGGGGAAGAATGCAAGGAGTTGTCCTCATCTGAGGATGGCTGGATGTAATTTTCTCATCACCCTACTCCCTTTTTACTTTTATTCTGTTCTGTTTCTTGTAGGTAGTAGAATAAACTTTACTACTTTTCCTCTCTAAGTCTAGTAGTAGAGTCTGTTTTGCCCAGGGCAATGAGCTCTCCCTGTCCTTGTCTTAATACACAACAACCTTGGTTATCTTTTTCCTCCCATTTTGCTGGGTCCTCCGCCATCCTAACTAGGGTGGGGGTGAATGGGGGCACTGGGCGAGAGAGCGTCGTGGTGCTTCTGTGCTAGCTGGGCCAAATCACAACACATTTTAATGAGCAAAATTTGCACAAAGGACAGCATTTTGTCAAGATTTGACACACCGTTGACTCAGGGTACCACAGGTGCTGCTTATCAACCCATGTGTTCCCGTATATCATCACAGAGCCTGGCCGCAGAGTCTCCACTCTGCTCCACACTCCGTGGTATTTTGCAGGGAATTGCTGTGTTGTGGATTCCTCACATACCAACTGCAGCTGTATCCAACCTGTAAGTCTTCTTGATTTTATACCTTTCCTTAATTGGTGAACAATGCTATATTTCAAATGTGAATTTTAATGTATGTTTTAATTTCCAGGCCACTTCAGTAATTATGCCACAATATGGGGGTGAATTATTGTGTGTTAAAGACCTGTTCAGGGAAACTAAGTAAACAAGTTCCTAAAGTTGTTGGTACTACAGGGAAAACTGGAAGTCGATCTTTTCTTCAACCTCTAACATTTCTAGTGGGAAAGCAGTGGGGAATTCATCAATTTTTATATATGCCTGAATGCCTGATAACTCTACTGGGGAGAGATTTGCTAAATAAATTAGAGGCACAAATAATTTTTAAAAATGGAGAAATACAATTATTGATTCCTGAATCACAAGGTGTGGAAGTAAATTTTTTTATGTTACAGGATAAACCAAAGAATGATGAAATTCCCTGGGAAGTAGAAGAGGCAGTTACTCTTCTAGTATGGGCTAACAAAGTTCCGGGACGATCCAAAGTGGCAGAACCGGTACAGGTCACTCTTAAAGAGGGCGCAAATCCAGTGAGGCAAAAAAAATATCCCTTGAAATGGAAAGATCAGAAAAGATTAAATAATCCTAAATTTATTTATGGAATGTGAATCAAACTATAACACCCCAATATTGCCTGTAAGGAAACCAGATAGTGGAGACTATAGATTAGTGCAAGATTTAAAAGCAGTAAAACTCAATAGTTCAGTATATACATCCGGTTGTATCTAATCCTTATACCCTGTTAACACCCTTGAAAGAAGAGCATAAATGGTTTGCAGTTCTAGATCTCAAAGATGCCTTTTTCTATATACCTCTGGGAAAAAATAGCCAAGCACTTTTTGCTTTTGAAGTGGAAAGCCCCACAACAGGACAAAAAACACAGCTTATGTGGACTGTATTATCCCAAAGATTTAAAAAAGGCCCAAAAATTTTTGGAAATCAATTAGCAAAAGGACTGGAAGTATGGAAGAGAGACAGTCCTGTAGGGGTAATGTTGCAGTATGTGGATGACATCCTATTGTTGAGGGATCCCCAAAACTGGAATGCAGATGAGCAGGCACTTCTTTATTATGCAGCACTGAGGAACACAGAGGATATCTCTTCCAATTGTTCTCCGGTGTTAGTTACAATTTTCAAGGGTTTTATACATTTTAAACAAAGAACTACATTTGCCAACAAAAGCATGCATGAAATGTCCATCTTTTAAATTGCCCTTTATCTTGATTGGTTCCTAGCTATTATAAAATTTCTTAGTATCATAGTGATTGGTTAAATGCTAATAGAAAGATATCGGTCCGCTCTCCCCATCCACCTATATTGGCAACAGCTAAGATTTTCCTAACAAACACCCGTGCCAGATATCTTGTGATTATGAGGTATAGAAAACTAAAGTAACAATAGTTTTTGTATTAACCACTTGTTTCTTAGTTTGCCACACATTGCTGCTAAAGGTCATGTCCCTATGACAGAGGAATCAGACCATGAAGGGCTGCCTGGCAAACACTATGAAGAAAATGAAGAAAGACCACTTTTTGCAACTCCTGTGGTTTTTGCAATTTAAAGGAGTACTTACTTAATCCTTAGGTGATTAAACTATTTGCAAGTGCTTAGCTAGTTAATGAAATTATTAGCAAGTGCTTAACAAGTGCTTAGCTAGTTAGTGTGGTGTTAATCTTGTATCTGCAACACTATTAGCTGCTGAATCCCAAGAAAAATGTATACAAATGACTATCAGCCTGATGAACTTTCTGGGTCAAAGGAGGATACTGAGTATCAAAGAAAAAGGCACAAATTGGAAAAGAGACTGTAACTTATTTGGGATTTGAGATTTTGCAGGGTTATTGGAGGCTGGGGGCTGAATGGAAAGAAGCAATTTACCAGGCTCCAGAAACAAGATGAGGAGCCCAGGATCTGAGAGTGTTCCTTGGAATGGCAGGATGGTGCCCATTGTGGATCCCCAATTACAGATTGCTGGTAAAACTTCTCTTAAAGGAATCAGAAGGGGCTCCTCTCCAATGGAGTTCAGAATGTCAAAAGACCATTCATAATGGGAAGAAAGCATTGATGTCAGTCCCTGCTTTAGGTCTACCAGACTTATCAAAGACTTTTGAAATATTTGTGCATGAAGGACCACATTTGTCTTTAGGAGTATTGAGTCAGAAGCTGGGGAACTGAATCATAGAATCATAGAATGGTAGGAGATGGAAGGGACCTTTAGAGATCATCTAGTCCAACCCCCCCGCAGAAGCAGGTACACCTAGATCAGGTCACACAGGAACGTGTCCAGGAGGATCTTGAAGATCTCTAAGGAAGGAGACTCCACAACCTCCCTGGGCAGTCTGTTCCAGTGCTGCATCACCCTCACAGTAAATTAGTTTTTTCTTATGTTTAAATGGAAGTTTTTGTGTTCCAGCTTCATCCCATTACCCCTTGTCCTGCTGCTAGATACCATAGAAAAAAGGGATGCCCCAATCTCCTGACACCCACCATTTAGATATTTCTAAATATTAATGAGATCCCCCCTTAGTCTCCTCTTCTCTAGCCTAAATAGCCCCAGTTCCTACAGTCATTTTTCATAAGGAAGATGCTCCAGTCCCCTGATCATCTTGGTGGCCCTTCGCTGGACTCTCTCCAGTTCTCTGTCCCTCTTGAGCTGGGGAGGCCAGAACTGGACACAGTACTCCAGATGAGGCCTCACCAGGGCAGAGTAGAGGGGAAGCAGAACCTCCCTCGACCTGCTGGCTACACTCTTCTTGATGCATCCCTGGATGCCATTGGCCTTCTTGGCCACCAGGGCACATTGTTGGCTTATGGTTAGTTTATTATTAACCAGCACTCCCAGGTCTCTCTCTGCAGAGCTGCTCTCCAGCAGGTCAAGTCCCAGCCTGTCCTGGTGCATGGGGTTGTTCCTACCCAGATGCAGGACACTGCATTTGTCCTTGTTGAACCTCATGAGGTTCCTCTCTGCCCAACTCTCAAGTCGGTCGATATCCCACTGAATGGCAGCACAGTCTTCTGGGGGAATCAGCCAGTCCTCCCAGTTTGGTGTCATCAGTGAACTTGCTGAGGACACACTCTGTCCCCTCATCCAGGTCGTTGATGAAAACGTTGAACGAGACTGGCCCCAGAACCGATCCCTGTGGAACTCCACAGGCCACAGGCCTCCAACTTGATTCTGTGCCATTGATCACCACCCTCTGGGCTCTTTCATTCCGCCTGCTCTCCATCCATCTCATTGTCCACTCATCCAATTCACACTGCCTGAGCTTTCTGATGAGGATGTAATGGGAGACAGTGTCAAAGCCCTTGCTGAAATTACGGTAGATGACATCCGCTGCTCTCTCCTCATCTAGCCAGCCAGCTAACCCTTAATAACCCTTATAGAAGGCTGTCAAGTAGGTCAAACAGGATTTCCCCTTGGTGAATCCATGTTGACTCCCCCTGATAATCTTTTCTTTCATATGTTTAGTGACAACATTCAGAATTTGCTGTTCCATCACCTTTCCAGGGATGGAGGTGAGGCTGACCGGCCTGTAGTTTCCTGGGTTGTCCTTCTTGCCCTTTTTGAAGACTGGAGTGACATTGGCCTCTCTCCAGTCCTCAGGTACCTTGCCTGTCCTCCATGAGTTTTCAAAAATGATGGAGAGCGGCTTAGCAATCACATCAGCCAGTTCCCTCAGCACTCTTGGATGCATCCCATTAGGATCCATCGACTTATGAGTCTTAAGCTTGGCCCACAAGTCTTTAACCTCTTCCTCTTCCCCCCTGGGCAAGTCTTCTGCTGTCCAGGCCATCCTACTATCCTTGCTGGATTGGGCTTCCCAAGGGCCGGCCTTGACCGTAAAGACCAAAGCAAAGACGACATTCAGTAGTTCAGCCTTCTCTGCATCCTTGGTTACCAGGGCACCCTCTGTGCTTAGTAGCGAGCCCAGAGTTCCCCTAATCTTCCTTTTACTGCCAATGTGCCTGAAAAATGCCTTATTACTTTCCTTTACTTTCCTGGCTAAATTTAATTCTAGAAGGGCTTTAAGCCTTCCTGGTTGCAGCCACCTGGAGAAGCTCTGTGGGCTATTTCTCGAAACAACTGGACAATGTGAGTAAGGGATGGCCAGGATTCTTGCAAAGTTGTGGCTGCAACAGTTCTTTTAATACAGGAAGCCTGAAAGTTGACAATGGGACAAAACAAAAAAAGAAGAGGAACCTTTGAATCATGATTGTCTACAAACTATAGAACAAGTTTATTATAGCCACACTAATCTCAATTCTAGATCTGGTTCAGTTAGTAGCTCATCTTTATTTACTGATGGCAACAGCTTTGTCCAGGATGGAAAAAGGATGGTGAGATATGCTATTACCACCACTGCTGAAGTGACTGAAGTTTAAAATAACTGGTTAAATTGAATTCTTTAAAGCATGGGCAGATGGTCATTACAGAAATGATTAGCCACATTGCTTGAAGGCTTAATCCTCCTTGTTGTTATTATCCTTATTATAATCACAGGCATGGGATGCATCAAGAAAGAAAATAAAAAGAGTATATGGAAGTAGTTGGAATTAATAGAATGACTACTTCCAAAGAGGGAAAATGATACCAGACTTCAGAGATTTTTCATTTATAGACCCCGAATCCCTATCCTCACTTGCTATTTTATACAAGCATGATTTGCACATTGAGTTGAAAATTGCAAGCAAAGGGTTAAAAGTGTTTAAAAGTGCCAGTGCCTGCTTATCTGTTGTGCAGACACCTGGAGCCAGAGGCCTTAGAAATCAGCCTGAGAAGCTGCAGACGGAGGGAGCCTGATGACAGCAGCCAGTTATGTTTTGGCTATAGGTTGTGGGACTGAGCAGAAAAAACAAATTCAAAACATTTTCAGCAAGGACACCATGTTCAAAAATAACATAATTGTCTCATTTCCTTATTTCTCTGTAACGTATATAAGGAGTGTTCTTTCATTTTTTTGGTGTGCACATTAGGTCGAGCAATCCCCTGTGCACTCAGCCCTGCAATAAAGGAATGCCTACTTCTTAATGCGACACTAGTGTTAAGGAGTTTATTCTTGATTTCAGTGACACGGACAATAGACATTGTTTTAAAAAGTAAGTCTTTATGTAATATTCTTACTCTTCTTGAGGACACTCAGTTTGGCACTCTAGAACATTTTGCTTAATCCATTAGAACAATCCCACATCAGCAAACAACTTTTAAAAAAGTGTTTACATTCATTTGATTTATGGGCTTCGGGTTATACCTGTAAACAACGAGTTTTCATCAAGTGATACATTTCTAGCATGATCCCACAGGGCCTACTCGTGCTATTTGACATGTAATGGCATCCATCCCAAATAAACCAAAGAACATCAACAAGAAAGAAAGAAAATTGATAAATAATGAAAAAAGACATTGTCTATACATTACTAGGTGTCTAGTAGCACAGCAGCATCATTTGGAATAGATACTCCTTGAACAAATCTACAGAAGATAATGCTGTTTCAGACGATTGGATGTGCACTGGATTTCTTGAAAAGAAGATCGCAGAAAGCAAATCACAGGCCATGTTGACTATTCTAAGTATGGGTAACTGTAGGTATAACAAGAAACACAAAGGCACACCCATTTGTGGACACCCACAAATCCATGGGTCTTGATGGGATGCACCTACGAGTGCTGAGGGAGCTGGTTGATGTTACTGCTAAGCCGCTCTCCATCATTTCTATATGACTGTGGAGCATAAGTGAGATGCCTGAGGACTGGGGAAGGCCAATGTCACTCCAGTCTTCAAAAAGGGCACGAAGGAAGACCTGGGAAACTACAGGCCAGTCAGCCTTATCTCAACACACGAGACTCCCATCTTATTTTTTCCCCTCCCTGTCTTGCTGAGGAGGGGGGTGATAGAGCGGCGTGGTGGACACCTGGCATATAGCCAGGGTCAAACCACCACAGGGGCCCAAAACTGGACACAGTATTCAAAGTGCAGCCTCACTAAAGCCAAGTACAGGGGAGTGATCACCTCCCTACTCCTGCTGACACTATTCCTGATACATGCCAGGATGCCATTTGCCTCCTTGGCAAACCTGGGCAAACTGCTGACTCATGTTCAGACGGCTGTCAATCAACATTTCCAGGTCCCTCTCTGCCTGGCAGCTTTCCAGTCACTCCTCCCCAAGTCTGTAGCGCTGCTGGGGGTTGTTGTGGTTCAAGTGGAGGACCCAGCACTTGGCCTTATTGAAACTCATGGAATTGGCCTTGGCCCAGTGATCCAGCCTATCTAGATCTCTCTGTAGAACTTCCCTACCCTCAAGCAGATTGACGCTTCCACCCAGCTTGATGTCATCTGCAAACTTACAAACTTACTACCCCCTCACCCAGATCATTAGTAAAGATGTTAAACAGGAGTGGCCCCAGTACCGAGCCCTGGGGGACACCACTCGTGACTGGCCACCAACTGGATTTAACTTTGTCAGTAAACAAAGCGGAGGCAAGACTCGTTTATTCACAGCTGTGCGGCCGATTGAGGTAATCCGGGGGTTCCTGGAGCACGGGGAGTGGAGGAAAAGCGAGCTCTCGTGAGGGGGACGGTCTTGCCGGGAAGCAGAGCGGCAGCAACCGCGAGGGATTTAATCGTCCCCCAGGGAGCGCGAACGACCAGGAGCCGGTAAAAAAGGGACTGACATGGCACCCAGGAGTGACGCAGCAGTTTGCGCAGCAGTTTGCGCAGGCAGGGCGAGCAAGGGAGGATGGGCAGGGAACAACCCCATGGCCTGTTTAGAGAAGCAGAAGACAGAGAAGTGCCCCAGCTTCAGCTTCAACCTAGCAAAATGGTGAGCACTCGCCTAAGGACTAAAGCCAAGGCTCAGGTGGACAAAACCCAGGTGAAGGTTAATGCATCCACCCAGACAGAACTGGTTAGTAGAGAAGCTTCGGTCCAGATGGATTGCAGGGAGTGTTTAGACTGCTTAGGGACCTATGCCTCTGAGGCAAAAATGTCATAGGTGCCCTCAAGTTCAGGAACTGCAGCTCCTGGTGAAAGAGATGCAGGAAAGTGTGAGTAGGCTCTGTAGTATTAGAGGGGAAGAAGTGGAGAAAGATGGAGGCTTCAGCAATCAGGTGCAAGCCTCCAGTGAATCCAATAAGTCATGGACCCTGGTTACAAAAAAAAGAAAGACAAAGGCACGTCTTCAAAGCCCTCCTTCCAGAGTGCCCACTACACATAGGTATGAGGTACTGGCGACAAGGGACTTCGACAAGCAAGTTCCAAAAGGGGAAAACCCACTAAACAAACCATCAGCTGTTCCACCTGCAGTAGGTAATGGACATCGTAGGAAGAGGCAACGGGTGCTTGTTGTGGGTGACTCGCTGCTAAGGCACACTGAGAGACCCATCTGTGGAGCAGGTCAAGAGAGGTGTGCTGCCTGCCTGGAGCCAAGATCAGGGATGTGGCTGAGACAGTACCACGGCTCGTAAGGGATGCAGGCTACTACCCCTTACTGGTGTTCCATGTAGGTATGAATGATGTCATGAGGCATGACATCTCCAGGATCCAGAAGGATTTTAAATCCTTGGGGGAGCAGGTAAAAGGTAGAGGGGCTCAGGTTATTTTCTCCTCTATCCTGTTCACTAGAGCTAAAGGAGAAGTTTGCAATGGAAAAATCAGCCAAGTGAACTGAGGGACTGGTGCCAGCGAGAAGGCTTTGGGTACTTTGACAATGGATCCTTCCTTGGGGACTACAGCTTGATAGGACGGGATGGGATTCATCTCTCCCGTAAAGGCACTGGATTATTTGGGAGTAGACTAGCAAATTTAATAAAGAAGTCTTTAAACTTGGGTGATGGGGGGAGAAGCAAAACAGAACAAGCTGTCCCCTCTAGCTGGGAAACAGGGCAGGACAGGGAATGCAATGATAAGTGCCCTTCATCTGCACACCGTGCTGAGATACGGAAGGCTGACCACCCTGAGAAAGAGCCAAACCAGGGAAGAATCTCCTGCATCTGTCCAGGGAAACCTGTGCGTTTGAGTAAGCCCCTGTGCTGCCTCTACACCAATGCACACAGCCTGGGGAATAAGCAGGAGGAACTGGAGATGTGGGTGCGGATGCGGGGCTACAACCTCATTGCAGTCACAGAGACATGGTGGGACAGTTGCCGTGACTGGAGCACAGCCATGGAGGGTTATGTATTGTTCAGGAAAGACAGACTGAAAAGGTGTGGAGGTGGAGTTGCTCTCTATGTGAGGGAGCAATTAATGTGTACCGAACTGTGCCTGGGTGGGGATGAGGAGCGGGTAGAGTGCTTATGGGTAAAAAATAATAGGCAGGGCAAGGCAGGTGATATTGTTTGTAGGAGTTTGCTACAGGCCACCTGATCAGGAGGAGGATGTGGATGAGGCCTTCTACAAACAGCTGAGAGCTGCCTCACGATCATCCACAGCCTTTCCTTCATCCAACAAGTGGATCACTGTCATAGATGGAGACTGGGTTTGTTAAACAGGAACTGCCCTTCATAAACCCATGCTCACTGGGCCTGATCACCTGCTTGTCCTGCATGTGCTGCATAATAGGATGGTCTTCTCCATCAGCTTCCCAGGCACTGAGGTCAAACTGACAGGTCTGTAATTTCCCAGATCATCCTTCTGTCCCTTCTTATATATGGGTGTTATATTGGCTGACTTCCAAACAGATGGGACCTCCCCAGTCAGCCATGATTTCTGATAAATCACGGACAGTGGCTTGATGAGCACCCCTGCCAGTTCTCTCAGCGCTCTAGGATGTACCCCATCTGGCCCCATAGATTTGTGCACATCATTGTGGAGCAGCAGGTCACTGACCATCTCCTCCTGAATTGTGGGGGAGGGGGGGGGCATTTTGCTCCTCACCCTTGTCTCTTGGCTTGGGGAGGCCGACTTTCCCCAGTGGAAATGCTCCTATTGCTAAAGACGGAGGCAAAGAAGGCATTAAGCACCTCGGCCTTATCCTCATCTTTTGTTACCAAATTTCCTTCTGGATCTAATAGGGGATGGAGGCTCTCCCTGGTCTTTCTTTTATTGTTAATGTATTTATAGAAACTTTTCTTATTACCTTTTGCCTCTAAAGCCAGTTTGAGTTCTAGCTGGGCTTTTGACCTTCTAATTATCTCCCTGCATAACCTAAAAACATTCTTTTACTCATTGTGACTGGTCTGTCTCTTCTTACAGAGGCCATAAACTCTCTTTTTTTCCCTGATTTTAAGCCAAATCTCCCCATTCAGCCAGGTCGGTGATCTTTGCCTCTGCCATGTCTTACAGCACGTGGGGATGGCCTGTTCCTGGGCCTTTAAGATTTCCTTCTTAAAAAGTGTCCAGCCTTCCTGGACTCCTATACCCTTCAAAAGTGACTCCCAAGGGATTCTTTCAAGTAATCTCCTCAACAAGTCAAAGTCTGCCCTTCAAAAGTGTCAGTTTTGCTGCCCCACCTCCTAACATCTCTATGAATAGAGAACTCAATAATTTCATGGTCACTGTTCCCCTGATGGCCTCCAACTGCCACATCCTCCACAAGACCTTCTCTTTTCACAAACAAGAGGTCCAGCAGGGTGCCTTCCCTGGTCGGTTCATTTACCAGCTGTGTGAGGAAGTTATCCTCCACACATTCCAGGAACCTCCTGGTTTGTTCCCTCTCTGCTATGTTGTATTTCCAGCAGAGACCTGGGAAGTTGAAGTCCCCAACAAGAACAATGGCAAGTGACCGCGAGATTTCTCCCAAGTGCTTACAGAATGTTTCATCTACCTCACTACTCTGGTTGGGAGGTCTATAGCAGACTCCCACAGCAAGATCGGCTTTATTGGCCTTGCCCCTTAACCTAATCCAAACACTCTCAACCCCATCATCACTATACTTAAGTTCTGAACATTCATAACAGTCCCTAACATACAGGGCCACCCCACCGCCTCTCCTTCCCTTGTCTATCCCTCCTGAATAGCTTGTAGCCATCGATTGTGGCACTCCAGTCATGTGAGGTATCCCACCATGTTTCTGTGATAGCCACTATGTCACAGCTTTCCTGTTGGATCATGGCTTCAAGCTCACCCTGTTCGTTGCTCATACTCCGTGCATTGGTGTAGATGCACTTCAGATGAGCTCATGATCCCAGCACCTTTTTGTGAGTGTGAGGACTGTTTCCTATCAGATGCTTCTCAGGTGTTTCTGTGACTTTGAAATCATCAACAACAGCCCTTGCCTCTTCATTTTTCATTATACGTCTATCCCTTGTATCTACTGAGAAGGCAGAGTCTTCAATAGCATATCATCCTACGAGCCCTGGCATGCTTCCCTTGGTCTTATTTGTAGCAGGCCCAGTTATATCCCCTTCCCCCTTCAAAACTAGTTTAAAGCTCTCTCAATGAGCCTCAGAATCCTTTTTCCCTTCTGAGATAGGTTCATTCCATTTGCTGTCAGTAAGTCAGGTGTCTTGTATATCCACCCATGATCAAAAAACCAAAAGCCCTTCAATAACACCAGTCCCGGAGCTATGAATTAATCTGATGGCACTTTTTGTTAATTCCCTCATTCATCCTTGTGAGTGGAGGGATAGAGGAGAACACAACCTGTTCTCCTGATCTCTGAAGCAGCTGTCCCAAGGTCCTAAAATCTGTCTTAATTGTTTTTGGGCTTCAAGTAACTACTTTGTCACTACCCTGCAGAAATACCAAAAGTGGATAATAATCTCAAGGCTTTACCAGGGTGGGAAGTTTGCCTGTGTAGTGGTTTAGGCCCATCAAGGGACAAAAGACCACAATTAGCCTCAAGTACCAAAGACCTGAGGATTGCCAAAGGGCAGGGAGGGCTTAATTGCCACTTAAGGTCCAGGACAAAACAGACCAGGCTACTCGGCTTGGGGAAGAAAGTAGAAAATACTTTAAACTAACACCAACTAAAACATAACCATAAACCCCCAAAACATAACCAACACAAAACAACACAGAACGGTACAATGATGAAGAGTCCAACCAGCCCTTTAAGACCACCTTCTCCCCACCCCCCTCCTCTTCCTGGGCTCAGAGCCCTGATCCCGGTGTCTTTTTCTCCTTCCCCAATGAACGGCTCAGGGGGGCAGGGAATGGGGGTTTCAGTCAGTCTCTTCCTGATAGCTTCTGCCATTTGTCCCTCCTCAGGGCAGGCAGGCTCTGCATCAGTCCTCCCTGCAAGTCCGTGGGGTACCTCACACACAGGGCAGCCCTGCACGGGCTGCTCTGACGTGCGTTCATCCCAAAGGCTGCAGCTCCTCTCTGCCTCTCGTGTGGGTCTGCTCTGCGGCCCACAGGCTCTCCAGCACGGCCTGCGCCATGGCTGCCTCCTCACACAGTCTCTTGCTTGTCTGGGCTCACTCACACAGAGCTGCTGGTGGCTCTCAGACCTGCCATTGCTCTCCATAGGTTGCAGGGGTACAGCCTGTGTTCTCACCACGGCTTTCAGAGGAGTTTCTGGTCTGATGCTCCTCCTTCCTTCCTCCTTCTCTGACTGTGAGGTCCGCATGGTCGCCTCCATCTTGTACCACTCTTACACCTCCTCTCAAGCACTTCAAATTCCCGTCCCCAAATAGTGATTGCATTGGCACCGGATTCGCCCAGCCGGGCCAGAGGTGGATCTGAAGCCAAGAGTCGGGGGAGAGTCCAAAAACTCTTTACTGCGTCTTCACTGCAACCCGCTTCCCCCGTTACCAAGCAAAAGCTGATCCTTGCGAAATTAAGCATTAAGTGAATTAAGCACTCAAGTTCCATTCATAGAATCATAGAATCATAGAATCATTACTGTTGAAAAGACCTTAAAGTTCATCAAGTCTAACCACTAACCTAACACTGCCAAGCCCATCACTAAACTAAACCATATCCCTCAACACTTCATCTACGCTTCTTTTGAATATCTCTAGGGATGGTGATTCCACCACCTCCATGGGCAGCCTGTTACAATGCTTAATAATCCTCTCAGTGAAAAAGTTCTTCCTAATGTCCAATCTAAACCTTCCCTGGCACAACTTGAGCCTATTTCCTCATATTTATTCTGTGCCTAAGCAAAGGATGAACATGCAACTCAGCAGCAGAGTTCTTTAGAGAGATGTTCAGGAGCTCCTGCATTTGATCATTTATTTCCACCTCTGTGTTGTTCCCTCAGTCGTGCTAGGACAGTTCTTTGTGTGGTCACATGAAAACAAATCAGACAGTGAGGGAGGTATATTTAGCGAGCAATATTGCTGAGGGGCTTATTCACGTAAAGTAATAAGCAAACACATCACGAAGAAGAATTTAGTATGTAGGAGCTGATCAGACTGTTATGATTCACCCAAGGGGAATATTTATATGATGAAAAGGGATCCACAAAAACCAAAGGGTTTTTTGTCCTTTTTTTTCCCCTCAAGTTTTTTTTCATCGGTGAGTTTTAAAAGATTCTGTTCCTCAAATGCCTTCTCTAATCCAGCCTATAGTTTACCATAGAATCATAGAATCATAGAATGGTAGGGGTTGGAAGGGACCTTTAGAGATCATCTAGTCCATCGGTTTTTTTTTTAAGCTTGTACTTCTAACCTGATTTTTAACAGTGATGTTCACTGCATACAAAGCCTTGCATGTCAAAGGAGCTTGTCTATGTCTCTGGGTCTGTCATGCTATTATATGAGCACAGAAGCTGATGTTGGCTTTGTTCTGTTGTTCAAATTATGAATTAAAACTCACTTGCTGAAAAGGTTAAAAATCAAAGACCACTTAATCTAAACAGAAATAAATCTTTAAATATGCCTGTCGTGGTTTTGTCCAGTCAGGAAAAGGAAAAAAAAAAAAAACCTGACACTTCCCCCTCCCAGTGGAAAGGGGAGGGAATTGGAGAAAAGGGAAAAGAACCCATGTAGGTTGAAATAAGAACAGTTTCATAGAACAAGTTAAGGAGGATCAATTATAACAATAAGTGAGGGAATATGCAAAAGGGACTGGTGCGTGACTGTTGCTCACCACTCGGGACCCCACCCAACCGACTGCTCCGGATGGAGAGCCAAAAACCATGACCTGGGAAGAGAACTCCTACTAGCTATCTCCCCACCTATATACTTGGCGTGACGTCAGTATGGTATCAAATACCTGCTGGCCAGCCTGGGTCAGCTGCCCAGGCTGTACCCCTTCCTAGTTACTCATAGGAGTTAACTCTGTCCTAGCTCAAACCAGGACATTCCACCCCGTATTCTATACCATCTACATCATGCCTAGGTTTACACTTTAGAAAAGGCTGAACTACTGAATGCCTTCTTTGCTTTGGCCTTTACAGACAAGGCCGGCCCTCGGGAAGCCCAGTCTAGCAAGGATAGTAGAACAGTCTGGACAACAGAGAAGACTTGCCCTTGGTGGATGAGGAAGAGGTTGAAGACTTATTGGGCAAGCTTAATACTCATAAGTCAATGGGACCAGATGGGATGCATCCAAGAGTGCTGAAGGAACTGGCTGATGTGGTTGCTAAGCTGCTCTCCATCATTTTTGAACATTCATGGAGGACAGGCAAGGTGCCTGAGGACTGGAGAAAGGCCAATGTCACTCCAGTCTTCAAAAAGGGCAAGAAGGATGACCCGGGAAACTACAGGCCGATCAGCCTCACCTCCATCCCTGGAAAGGGAATGGAACAACTCATTCTGAATGTTGTCACTAAACATATGAAAGAAAAGATTATCAGGGGAAGTCAACATGGTTTCACCAAGGGGAAATCCTGTTTGACCAACTTGATAGCCATCTATGAGAGTGTAACTGGCTAGCTAGATGAGGGGAGAGCAGCGAATGTCATCCACTTTGACTTCAGCAAGGCTTTTGACTCCGTCTCCCATAACATCCTCATCAGAAAGCTCAAGCAGTGTGACTTGGTTGAGTGAACAGTGAGGTGGATGACAGAGCCCAGAGGGTGGTGATCAATGGCACAGAATCAAGTTGGAGGCCTGTGGCCTGTGGAGTTCCACAGGGATCGGTTCTGGGGCCAGTCTTGTTCAACAACTTCATCAACGACCTGGATGAGGGGATAGAGTGTACCCTCAGCAAGTTTGCTGATGACACCAAACTGCGAGGACTGGCTGATTCCCCAGAAGATTGTGCTGCCCTTCAGAGGGATCTCAACTGGCTTGTGAGTTGGGCAGAGGGGAACCTCATGAGGTTCAACAAGGACAAGTGCAGAGTCCTGCCTCTGGGAAGGAACAACCCCATGCACCAGGACAGGCTGGGACTTGACCTGCTGGAGAGCAGCTCTGCAGAGAGAGACCTGGGAGTGCTGTTTGATAATAAACTAAGCATGAGACAGCAATGTGCCCTCGTGGCCAAGGCCAATGGCATTCTGGTGGTGATCAGGGGACTGCAGCATCCTCCTTATGAGGAAAGGCTGTGGGAACTAGGGCTATTCAGTCTAGGAGACTGTGGGGGGAAATCTCATTAATATTTACAAATAAATAAATGGCGGGTGTCAGGAGGCTGGCACATCCCTTTTTTTCTTTTGTATCTAGTGACGGGACAAGGGATAATGGAAAGAAGTCAGAACACAAAAAGGTGCCATTTAAACATAAGGAAAAACTATTTCACTGTGAGGGTGATGGAGCACTGGAACAGGCTGTCCAGGGAGGTTGTGCAGTGTCCTTTTCTGGAGGTCTTCAAAACCTGCCTGGATATGTTCGCGTGTGACCTGATCTAGGTAGATCTGCTTTAGCAGGGGGGTTGTACTATCTCTAAAGGTCCCTTCCATCCCCTACCATTCTATGATTCTATGATCTAATACCATACTTCCTCTCCCCCAAAATATGGATGCACACACAGAGGTATATAATTCCTTCAGTTTACGGCCATCCCTCTAACGTGTCCATTGAGTTCCTTTAGTGCATAACACCAGGTCTTCATTCATTGTAAATCTTTCACAGCAGGAGAGATGGGGTATATGTGAGGTGGGTCACCACATGCAGTATCAGGAGTTTGCAGCTGGTCTATTTGGTGTGTCTTATGGCCATGATCTGTGAGTTGAAGACGTTGATCTTGAGGAAGTCACTGGGTGCTAGTTCACTTTTCACCAGCCTATGTTTTGCCCATTCAAGTCCATCCTCCAGTGATCTGGGTGTTTCTTCCTGCAATGTCAGTGATTTAGCATAGAGCAACTATGGTAGCGGTGACATACAACAGCCGTGTTATTCAACAACTATCATAATACAATTTAATTCATGGGTTATTCTCACCCAGAATCAAAGTCCCTTGAGGCACACATTGAACCTCCCCATCCTTGTTCATCACCCACCAAGTGCACCCAGGTGCTTGAGCGAAAATAATCCCACAGATGGGTTTGCCTTTACCCGAGGCAGGACACACCCGGACTGCCTTCCCTAACATATCTTTTATGTGCGCTACAGGGACTTTAACCCCTTCTACATTATGTAACAGTTCTGATTGGGCAGGACCAGCTCGGTTGAGAGATCCTCTAGAGTTGGCTAACCAGGTGGCCTTTTCTAAATGTGTATCCCAATGTTTGATGGTCCCACCCCTCGTTGTTCTCAGTGTGGTCTTCAATAATCCATTGTATTGTTCAATTTTTTCCAGAGGCTGCTGCATGACAGGGGATGTGGTAGACCCACTCAGTGCCATGCTCTTTGGCCTAGGTGTCTATAAGGTTGTTTTGGAAGTGTGTGCCATTGTCTGACTCCATTCTTTCTGGAGTGCCATGTCACCATAGGATTTTCTTTTCAAGGCCCTGGATGGTGTTCCAGGTGGTGGCATGGGGCACAGGATATGTTTCCAATCAGCCGGTGGTCGTCTCCACCATTGTGAGCACGTGGCGTTTGCCTTGGTGAATCTGTGGCAGTGTAATCAATCTGTCAGGCCTCTCCATATTTATATTTTTGCCATTATCCTTCATACCATATGGGCTTCAACCGTTTGGCTTGTTTGACTGTAGCACGTCTTGCATTCATGGATAACTTGTGCAACAGTGTCCAAGGTTGAGTCCACCCCTTGATAAAAAGCCCATCTATAGGTGGCATCACTTCCTTGATGACTGGAGGTGTCATGGGCCCATCGAGCTAAAAACAACTCCCCCTTGTGTTGCCAATCCAAACCTACCCGAGCCACTCCAGTCATGGCAGCCTTATCCACTTGCTGGTTATGCTGATGTTCTTCTGTGGCCTGGTTTTTGGGTATGTGGGCATCTACATGATGCACCTTCACAACCAGCTTCTACAGCCGAGCAACGATGTCTTGCCACAATGGGGCAACCCAGAAGGGTTTGCCCTGGTATTGTCAGTTATTCTGTCACCATTGTCCCCACAGAGTGTTTGCAGCCATTCATGAGACAGTGTAGAGGTAGAGCCTCATCCATTTTTCTCATTCGGCAATGTCTAAAGCCAACTGGATGACTTTTACCACTGCAAACTGACTTGATTCACGGTCTCCTTCTGCAGCTTCTGAAATTTAGTGTAGGGGACTCCACACAGCTGCCTTCCACCTCCGATGCTTCCTTACCATGCGACAGGATCCATCAGTGAACAGGGCATATCGCTTCTCATTTTCTGGCAGTTCATTGTACAATGGGGCCTCTTCAGCACGTGTCACCTTCTCTGGTGATATTTCACTGTCTTCACACTCTGGCCAGTTCGTGATCACTTCCAGAATTCCAGGATGGCTAGAATTTCCTATGTGAGCTCGCTGTGTGACCCGCTTACTCCACGCAGCATCAGTTGCATGATGAGTAGATCCTCCCTTTGAACGTCCAGCCCAGCAATGGCAGTTGGGGTGCTAAGAGGAGTTGTGTTTCTGTGCCAATCACTTCCAAGGCAGCTCCAACTCCCTCATATGCTGCCAGTATCTCCTTCTCAGTTGGAGTGTATCAGTCCTCCGATCCTCTGTATCCCCGACTCCAGAACCCAAGGGGTCGGCCTCAAGTCTCCCCAGGTGCTCTCTGCCTGAGACTCCAAGTAGGGTCATTCGAGCCATCTGCGGTGTAGAGCACATTTTTAACTTCTGGACCCGTCTGGACTGGTCCGAACACCATTGCATGAACAATCTCCTGTTTAATTTGTTCAAAACTTTGTTGCTGTTCAGGATTCCATTCGAAATAATTTTTCTTCTGTGTCACATAGTAGAGAGGGCTCACAATCATACTGTAATTTGGAATGTGCATTCTCCAAAAACCCACAACACCTAGGAAAGCTTGTGTTAGTTGATGGAGACATGGCTGCGATTTTGTTGATCACATTCACTGGGATGTGACGACATCCATCCTGCCATTTTACTCCTAAAAGTTGGATCTCCTGTGCAGTTCCTCTAACCCTACTTTGTTAAATGGCAAAGTCAGCCTTGAGAAGTATTTGAATTATTTTCTTCCCTTTCTTAAGAACTTCCTCTGCTGAGTTGCCCCACACAATGATGTCATCAACGTATTGCAGGTGTTCTGGGGCCTCGCCCTTCTCCAGTGTAGCCTGGATCAGTCCATGGCAGATGGTGGGGCTGTCTTTCTACCCCTGGGGCAGTCGATTCCAGGTATACTGAACCCCTCTCCAAGTGAAAGTGAACTATGGCCTGCACTCTACAAGAAGAATACATTGTCAATATTAATGGTGGCATACCATTTGGCTTCCTTGGACTCCAGTTCATATTGGAATTCCAGCATGTCTGGCACAGCAACGCTCAGCAATGGCATGGCTTCATGAGGCTGTTAAAAGGCAAGTGAGTCTTGCTGATCACTCCTTGGCTGTCCAATTGCCGAATGAACTTATGAATGGGAATCACAGAATCTCTGTGCGATATTGTTGCTGGTGCACTGTTGTGGTCGCAATTGGCACCCATTGCTCTTCAACCATCAGCAACCCCACAACAGAAGGGTCCTCTGAAAGGCCGGGCATTCTGGACAGTTTTTCAATTATTTCTGTCTCCACTGCAGCCACACCAAAAGCTCACCGATACCCTTTTGGGTCCTTGTAATACCCTCTCTTGACGTAGTCTATGCCCAGTATGCGTGGAGCTTCTGGGCCCATCACAATGGGGTGTTTGTGCCACGCATTCCCAGTTAGGCTCACTTCAGCTTCTAATAAAGATAGCTGTTGAGATCCCCCTGTCACTCCAGAAATACAAATGGATTCTGTCCCTTTTTAGCTTGATGGCATCAGAGTACATTGTGCGCTGATGTCCACTAGAGCCTTGTACTCTTGTGGGTCTGATGCGTCAGGCCATTGAATCCACACAGTCCAATAAACCCGATTGTCTCTCTCCTCCACCTGTCCAGAGGTAGGGCCTCCCTAATACTGGTCATGGCAGTCATTGCTTACTTTTTGTGTGAAAAAACAGAAGTTTCCTCGAGTGGATCAGAACTGAAATCAATCCTTCTGTCTTGTCTAGGGCCTGCTCACTGGAAACTGGAGCGGCGTTTTTCCAGGGAGAATTGCTTCTTTTAACTGTTTCTTCCCACAACTCCCGTACCCACGCCCTTGGAGCCAGAGTAGGTGGCCTATCCCACTTGCTCATGTTCTCCCCGTGGTCTTGTGAGTAAAACCATGGAGCGCCTCGTGGTGTGTACCCTCTATATTCCCTCTCTTGAACAAAGGGGCACCTATTCCTAACAGCTGAAGTACGGGCTCGGGCAGGTGGAGGGGGGACATGAATTGGTAGAACTTCTGTGACAGTTTCTCTACAGCTGAGATGCAGGCCTGTAGGGAGGAAGACAGACTTTCTTCATATTGCCAAAGTTGAGCAGCCATTTCCTCCGCCATTTGCCCCTCTTCTTCTCTCCAGGAGACAACTACCTATGAATTGACATAAGATGATGGTGCAATTCATAGGAACTTTTGCTATATAGATTGCATGCATTGGACTTCATCTGGGTCTGTGCGTGGATGCTCATTATAAATCATTTCCATCACAGCTAACTCCCTCAGGTACTGGATACCTTTCTCCGTGGTGGTCCGCTTGCCTGGGTGGCATGTAATATCTTCCTTGAAGGGGTATCTTTCATTCACGCCCAACAGAAATCGTCTGCAGAGGCTGAAGACTTGTGTCTGTCTTCCAAATGCCTTATCAGTGCCCCCATCCTGGGACAGGGAGCCCACTTTCCTGGCTTTTCTGCCCTCTAAGTCCAAGTTGTTGGCCCCGTTCTCCCAGCATCAGAGCAGCCAGGTGACAATGTGCTCACCTGGGCGGCATTTGAAATCCTTTCAATAAAACCATGGTGGTTGGAACATCCCAAGTGTAATTGTTGAAATCTATTGCAGACAACTCAAAGGGATAAGGGTAGGCAATGTAGTGGGAGAAATTATATTCCTCCATTTTTCCCATGAATTGAGTGTCATTATTATTATTGAGTCCTGAGAGGAAGTGCCCAAGGCATGGAAGTGACAACAAAGCCATGTACAAGTGCCGGCCTAACTTCACACCCAGTGATACAACCATATCATAAGCTAATGTCACCCAGTATATCAGAACAATGGTTTTCATCCCTTCTCCAAAGGTGATAAACAATATCATAGAGAATACATAGTTCGTATAAGAAATCATATAATACCACCATGTGAACATATAAACAAACATTGTGACCAGCAATTATTTAAAGAGTATCAGAAAGATACAGAACAAGTTTGTTTTAGCCCACTCTGTTCTACCTCAACCCTGCAGGCCTCACATTGGGTACCAATTAATGTCGTGGTTTTTCCCAGCTGGGAAAAGAAAACAAACAAACAATCAACACGACTCCTCCCCCTCCTGGTGGAAAGGGAAGAACTGGAGAAAAGGGAAAAGAACCTATGTAGTGTGAAATAAGAACAGTTTAATAGAATAAAACAAGTTATGGAGGAACAATTATGACACCAAACTGGGAGGACTGGCTGATTCCCCAGAAGGCTGTGCTGCCGTTCAGCGGGATCTTGACTGGCCTGAGAGTTGGACAGAGAGGAACCTCATGAGGTTCACCAAGGACAAGTGCAGAGTCCTGCATCTGGGAAGGAACAACCCCATGCACCAGTACAGGCTGGGACTTGACCTGCTGGAGAGCAGCTCTGCGGAGAGAGACCTGGGAGTCCTGGTTGATTATAAACTGAACACGAGCCATCAATGTGCCCTTGTGGCCAAGACGGCCAATGGCATCCTGGGATGCATCAAGAAGAGTGTGGCCAGCAGGTCAAGGCCGGTTCTGCTCCCCCTCTACTCTGCCCTGGTGAGGCCTCATCTGGAGTCCTGTGTCCAGTTCTGGGCTCCTCAGCTCAAGAGGGACAGGGAAGTGCTGGAGAGAGTCCAGCGCAGGGCCACCAAGATGATCAGGGGACTGGAACATCTTTCATACGAGGAAAGGCTGCGGGAACTGGGGCTGTTTAGTCTAGAAAAGAGGAGACTGCTGGGGGTTCTCATTAATATTTACAAATATCTAAATGGTGGGTGTCAGGAGGTTGGGGCATCCCTTTTTATGATGGTATCTAGCATCAGGACAAGGGGTAATGGGATGAAGCTTGAACACAAAAAGTTCCATTTAAACAAAAGAAAAAAACTATTTCACTGTGAGGGTGACGGAGCACTGGAACAGGTTGTCCAGGGGGGTTGTGGAGTCTCCTTTCTTGGAGGTCTTCAAGACCCGCCTGGACACGTTCCTATGCGACCTGATCTAGGTGGACCTGCTACTTCAGGGGGCTTGTCCTCCCACGGGACACAGTCCTTAACGAACTTCTCTGGTGTGGGTTCCTCCCAGCAGCTATAGCTTCTGTGATTGCGGGGTTCTTCACACGGGATGCAGTCCTTAATGAATATCTCTAGCGTGGATACTTTTCCACGGTTGCAGTTTCTGCAGATACAGGGTCCCTCCCTCAGGACATGACCTCTTCTGGGCATAAGTTTAATGAGCTTCTTTGGCGTGGGTTCTTCCCCACAGTTACAGCTCCTGTGAATATTGGGTCCCTCCCATGGGACACGGCCTCCTCCGGCCATAGTCACTGCCCCTGGCACGGGGCCTTTAACGAAATGAGTCTCTGCTCCTGATTCGGGGTTTCTAGCAAAATGAGTCTCTGCCCCTGATCCGGGGTCATTATCAAGATAAGCCTCTGCTGCTGATGCGGGGTCTTTAGCAAAATGCAAACAAATCACAGCTTCACCAGTCCTCTCCGTAGAATGCAGCGGAGTCTCTGCTCCAGCACACCTCCTGCTCTCTTTCCTCACCGACCTTGGAGTCCGCATGGTTGTTTCTCTCTCTTGCCACTCTTTGCACCACCACCAGTCGGAGAAGAAGAAGGGACAGAAGAAGGAAGAAACAGGAAGAAGCCTCCTCTTCCGACTTCTTCTTAAGAAGTGATCGTGGAGGCGTCTAATTGGCTCAGCCCCAGAAGTGAGTCTGGCTCAGAGCTGGGGAGAGTTTTGAGTGACTTCTTACAGGAGCCATCTTTACAGCCCCTTCCCCCTTACCAGAGAAGGCTGTCATGTCAAACCATGACAGTCATTTACATTAGCTCCTCCCAGACAGAGCATGTGCAATGACATCTGGGGGGTCTTTTGGTGATCTTCAGAGATGAAGGCCCCATGTCTTCCTCACACTGAACTTTTTACCTTCCCTCTTGGCACATGCTCCTTTGGCTGTTTTTCACAGTTTCACAAATATCATCTAGCTTGAACCAGTCCTCTTTCCGTCATCTTCGTTAACAAGGATGTAGTACTGTCTCTTGCAGGCTTATCGGCTGGGCAGTCACCTGGACTCCATTCTATTCAAGGACCCTTAAAACTTCAGATAAGTTTACGCAAATAGTTTCACTCCACAAGTAGACAATTTGCAACCTAGCACACACAGTTTGGTTAATACTTACATGGCTTTACCTACGAGCAGACACAGTTTACAAGTTAGCATCAGCAAGTTAGCAAAAGCAGTTTGGTTTATACTTTGTTTCACATCAAACGGTAAGCGTTTTCCATCCCATTTAAGTGGCAAGTGCTGCTGGAAGAAATCACCTGTATTCTCCAGATCTGCTGTGCAGTTGCTCAACAGACCATAAGCCATGTCCTAGGCCAGAGGAAAAGAATATCAGCCATGGGATGATGCAACACCTGACTTCAAAAACTCCGACTCCAGTCAACATCTAAGAGCCATTGTGGAGGACTGTGGAAGTGCTCCAGCACAATCCTGTTGCAAATAGCATTTGCATACTTCTTGAATGAAGGTGACACTACATCTATATATACCTTTAGTTAGATAGCTATTATCATAGAATCATGACGGTTGGAAAAGACCTTGTTTTAAAAAGGTTGTTGGAAAGCCCGGAAGATTCAATGAACAGACAAAAATTATTCATAGTATGGAAAACCCTGATTTGCAGAGAGCAGTAACAGAAGTTCGTTCCAATGAGTTTACCAAATATAAGATTAAAGGTGATTTAGGGTTTGGCTATAACTGCCAATACAAGGACAGCTTATCTAATATTCCAGAACTTCCTAATTTAGTTTTAGTCATATGAAATCAGTACATTGCAAGCCCTAACACTTTGCTCAAGTGATTCAGAGTCCTGACTAGACTTGGTGCTGGGGGAAGGGCTGAACTGGAATATATTTGTTGTCACCCTTGATAATAGAAGAGCCATAACACTGACTTTGGAAACTTCCCAGACATGTTTGTTAAAGGAGTCTAGCACTAATTTTTCCTCAAGGTCTATCTGCTGTCAGATGAGAAAGACACATCTGCAATTGCATTTAGTATCAGTTCTTAAGGCATTGAATTCAGTGAGCAGCCCCTTTCAGAACTGAGCTGATGGCACACTGTGTGATATGAATGCACAACAAAAGGCACCTTTACTGATTTTTAAGTAGCAGTCTCAAAGAAGGTGTGTCTTCTAGTTCTAGTGCTATTTTTACTTTATAAATCTTGGGATAAGCTTGCTTCCCCAGAGCTGTTGGTAGCAGGAAATAGTGTTATACATTCTACCACCTGAGGAGTAATCTCAGTACTGTGTGTACTCCTCTGCCATGATAATCAAAACAGATCAGGTAGTTGAAGATTTTTTTCCCCCTTAAGGAATTACACAAAGACATTCTATCAGAACCCTCCAATAGCAACTGAAAAGTCTGAACAGTCTGAAATTGTTAGGAAACAGAAAATCTTAACATTCGTTTGTTTAATATATGGGATATGGATAAGCAATCCTGATGTATCCTTGCTTAGGGCCCAATCCTCATGAAGTCTGTGGTATTTACTTCTGTCAGAGAAGGAAGAGACCTGTAGGAAAAAACACTTCTGTCCACAGCTTGGGTGTGTGCAGAGTACAAACCAGCTGTCGCCAGAACACTGTGTTAATCCTGCCATTATTACAATGACAATTTAAAACGTGAAGTCTCGGGAATTAAGGGGAAATGTGGGGTCTACTAGCCACACATTTTTGTCAGAAAGGAATTTCAACAGAACAATTCATTGGGATGTAAAAAGACCTTCTAGGTACTTCTAAATACAGAATTTACCTTACAGGATAAGATCCCTTGCTTTACCAGGTTTAACATTACAGGAGATGCTTTCTCATTCCTGCAATGGTGCACTATTCAGGGTATGCTGGCTTTACTCAGTCTAAACTTCAAGGAAGAAGTGGAGATCTCACAACAAAAAATGTCAGTAATTAAGGGGAAATTAACAAGTAATTATGTTACCTTCAAACAACTGGCGAGTTTTGGCTGGCTTGAAATAACTTTTCTCCCATAACCAGGAGCTGTCTCAGGGTGTTCAGCACTCAACGTCCTGTTACTGCTTACCCTTCCACCCACCCACTACTTCTTCTTGGCAAAATATCAGAAAGCTTACTTTGATATTTTTTAAACCACAGAAACTCTGGACTGCAGAATGAGATGCAACAAAGGTTCAGGCATGGCTGTAAATTTAATGCTTCAGAGCACTGCAAAGCACTCCTAGCAATGGCCTCACATTTTCCTGAAGCTTGAGTGGTGGCCCAAGGAGAGTGAGTCACTGCACTGCTGTTGACTAAACATATGCTTTCCATACGTTGGATGCGTCAGCTGGAAGGGGGCCCAGGAAAAGCTGTAGTGGCTGCATCTTCCTTTCCCATCTGGCATGAGCACAGTGAGGAAGTATCAGTGGATGCTAAATTAAATAAGAGGATAAACAAAGAGACTGGACATCAGGAAGCATTTCATTACTGAGTGGGTGATCAAACACTGGAAAGACTTTCTTTCCAAAAGAGGTGGTCAATGCCCCAAGCCTGTCAGTGTTTAATAAGAATTTGGACAATGCCCTTTCATTTAATTTTGACATGTTTTAACTTATGGTCAGCCCTGAAGTGGTCGGGCAGTTGGACTACATGATTGTTGTAGGTCCCTTCTAATGGAACTATTCTTTTCTCTCCTCTATTCTTATCAGCCAAACAGATCTGATGTCCTGGTGTCAAATGGGGATGCCCTTTTCAGGTGTGTTTTTGGGACTGGTGGAGATCACATTCACTGTGATGGGATGGATAAAATATGACAGCGTTGCCTGGAATGAACTCGGTTACTAGGGCCTATTTTGCTGTCTGTCAGGGTGACTTTTATTCTGATTGCTGTTTGTAAATTTAACATGCTTACATGCAAGCTTTGTAAAGAAAGAGAGGAAAATACATCAGAGCTTGACCAGACTGCAAGTGGACAGTCCTTTATGTTCACTGGTATTAACTAGCCTATAACTTTTCATGGTGCCTCAGTGGTATAATACACCCCTCCACCATACCCAGCCCAGGAAGGCATTGCTGTGAATCCATGCTACCTTCACCCAGTGCTCAGTTGCTGCAGTGCCATTTCCTCCAGTGTCTCACCCATTCCAGCTCCAGGATCGTAGAATCATTATGGTTGGAAAAGACCCTTAAGATCATCAAGTCCAACCCCTAACCTAACACTGCCATAACCATATCCCTCAGCACCTCAGCTATGCATCTTTTAAATATCTCCAGGGATGGTGACTCCATCACCTCCCTGGGCAGCCTGTTCCAATGCTTAATAACCCTCTCGGTGTAAAAATTCTTCCTAATGTCCAATCTAAACCTTCCCTGGCACAACTTGATGCCATTTCTTCTTGCCCTATCATTCATTACTGGAGAGAAGAGATTGACTTCACTACAAACCCCCTTTCAGGTAGTTGCAGAGAGTGATCATGTCTCCTCTCAGCCTCCTCTTCTCCAGACTAAACATCCCCAGCTCCCTCAGCTGCATTAAAAGGGGACAGAGTGGTTTGGCAGAAAATAAACCCCCTTGCGTTCTAACCCTCCTCACCAAGGTGGGAGGTTAGGTGCGGCTAGGCTTAAATTCTGGGTGATGCCCAATTTGCCGCGACCCGTCCAGGTACGTTCGCCTCCTGTGAACTATCAGGACTCTGGATTCACTGATAGTGGACTGCACCTTCAGTCCAGTCATGCTCATGAACTAGCATGGCCACACTCCAGGGTTTGGTCGCGTTCAATGAGAAACGACTGGCTACTTAAACAGTGCAGTTTTATTTATGCAACAGATATACAGGTTCTTATGGATTGCCAGTGATAGCGACTGTCTGCAGAAGAAAGCACATGGAAAAATAAATATATAAGCAACACAGTGTGCAAAGTTACAAAATACAGCCTGTCTATAAAAAGTTAAAGAGTAATTACTCAATTTAAGTCTCACCCAAGGCCTCCCAAGGGGGAGGGGAAGAGAGACTCAGTCCGTCGGCTGATCCCAGGAGTCAGAGGCACTCTTCCCTGACTTGTTTGCGATGGTGTCTTCCCCAACACCCCCCTTTTCTTTAACCATTTTTATACCTTTTTTCACTTTCGAGGTGGAGTTTGAGTGACTTTAGTCATAAATACCTTTATTATGATTGGTGCAAAATTCTCTCGCTTCGCATTTAAAGGTATAGCTTACAAAAAATTGAGGGCGCAGACTCAAGAAGGAGTGGTCGCACCTTGGAGGCGGGTAGCCTTTGGGATGGAGGTGTGTTTTGGTGTTAAAATGACATTATAATGAGCAAAGTTCACACAAAAGACAACATTTTGTCAAGATTTGACGGACCATCTGCTCAGGGTACCAAAAGTGCTGCTTATCAGTTCTAGAGGACCATCTCCTTCCCGTGTATCGTCACAGAGTCTGACCGCAGTCTCCAATCTGCTCCACACTCCGTGGTATTTGCAGGGAATTGCTGTGTTGTGGATTCCTCACATACCAGCGGCAGCTGTCTCCACCCTGTAAGCCTTCTTGATTTTATACCTTTCCTTAATTGGTGAACAATGCTGATTTTTAATATAAGTTTTAATGTCCAGGTCACTTAGGTAATTATGCCACAACTCCACATAAGACTTGTTTTCCAGACCCTTTACCAACTTTGTTGCCTGTCTCTGGACATGCCCCTGCTCACTTCTGTCTTGCCTGTTGCCAGATGAAAGAAAATCACAATAGACAGATCAAAGTAGTCCTTACTAGGTAACTAAAACTAACTTCTACTGATTCAGATAACATCCCTTGCAAAGAACGTCCTGGAATTTATGGATTCAGAATGGACATTCTAATTAAGTTTCTAAAGAGCAGGCCAACTTGGCAGAGAGAAGAGAGGGCTGGGTATCCTTAACTGAACTACCTTCATTATAATACTAAAAATCACACTCACGGGTCAAAAATACCCCTGCCCAGGTGAAGACCCTTCCCCTGGGCATGCGTAGTAGTAAAATGATTGTATAAGCCATTATAATATAATTGTATGCTAATAGCTAATCAATGATTATTAAGGGAAGGGAAGGGAGGAGAAGGATCATTGCAAACAAGTTAGTGGGGCTCATAGAAAGGGCTTTAAACTAGTTTTGAAGGGGGAAAGGGATAAAACCAGGCCCACTAGAGTTAAGCCTAAGGGTGCCAAGCCACGGTCGGCGGCGAATCCTACACAATTGGCTTCCTTCTTGAAATGCCTGTACGCCAATGCACACAGCATGGGGAATAAACAGGAGGAGCTGGAAGTCTGTGTATGGCCAAGGGGCTATGTTCTGGTGGCAATTACAGAGACATGGTGGGACAGCTCACATGACTGGAATGTGGTCATGGATGGCTATGTCCTTTTTAGGAAAGATAGGCCAGCAAGGAGAAGTGGTGGAGTTGCTCTTTATGTGAAAGAGCAGCTGGAATGTACTGAATTCTGTCCAGGTGAGGATGAGAGGCAAATGGATAGTTTGTGGGTTAGAGCAGGCTAGCATGTGTGACACTAGTGGGTGTCTATTACAGGCCACCTGATCAGGATGGGGAAGTTGATGAGGCCTTCTACAGGCAGCTGGGAGCAGCCTCAAAGTCACAGGCCCTGGCTCTCATGGGGGATTTCAACTACCCAGTCATCTGCTGGAAGGCCTACATGGCTAGCCACTTACAGTCCAGGTGGTTCCTTCAGTGCATCCACGATAACTTCTTCTTGATGCAAATGGTGAATGTGCCAACTAGGAGAGGAGAGCTACTGGATCTTATACTCACAAACAAGCAGGGTCTGGTTGAAGCAGTAAAGGTTGAGGGCAGCTTTGGCTGCAGCAACCAGGAGATGGTGGAGTTCAGGATCTTGTGTGGTAGGAACAGAATACCAAGCAGGATCACAGCCCTGGACTTCAGCAGGGCCAACTTTGGCCTTTTCAAGCAATTGCTAGGGGAAATCCCATGGGACAGGGTACTAGAAGATAAAGGGGCCCAGGATAGTTGTTCTCTGTTCAAAGATCACTTTTTCCAGGCTCAGGATCAGAGCATCCCAGTGGGCAGGAAATCAAGAACCAGGAACCAGGAGACCCACATTGTTAAACAGGGAACTGTTGGGCAAACTCAAGTGGAAGAAGAGTGTCTGTAGATCATGGAAGGAAGGAATGGCCACTTGGGATGAATATAAGACTCTTGTCACAGGATGTAGGGAGGTAACTAGGAATGCTTAAGCCTCATTGGAGTTATACCTTGCAATGAAGGTCAAGAACAACAAGAAGGGCTTCTTCAAATACATTACAGACAAAACTAATGCAAGAGGCAATGTAGGCCCACTGTTGAATGAGGCAGGTGCCCTGGTGACAGAGGATACAGAGAAGGCAGAGTTACTGAATGCCACCTTTGCCTCTGTCTATACTGCTGGAGGCTGTCCTCAGGAGCCCCAGACCCCAGAGAAAGTCAAGTTAAAGGAGGATTTTTGTTTGGTTGATGAGGACTGGGTTAAGGATTGGTTGAGCAATCTGGATGTACATAAATCCGTGGGCCCCGATGGGATGCACCCACGGGTGCTGAGGGAGCTGGTGGAAGTCATTGCTTGACCACTCTCCATCATCTTCAGTAAGCTGTGGAAAACAGGAGAGGTGTCGGAGGACTGGAGGAAAGCAAATGTCACTCCAGTCTTTAAAAAGGGCAAGAAGGAGGAGCCGGGTAGCTACAGACCGGTCAGCCTCACCTCCATCCCTGGAAAGGTGATGGAGCAACTTATCCTAGGTGCAGTCTCCATGCATATAAAGGACAAGAGGGTCATTAGGAGCAGTCAACGTGATTTTACCAAAGGGAAGTCATGTTTGACCAAATTCATAGCCTTTGATGAAGATGTAACCAGGTGGATAGACGGTGGTAGTCCCTCAGGGGTTGGTGCTGGGACTCATACTGTTCAATATATTAATTAATGACCTTGATGAAGGAACAGAGGGCACTGTCAGCAAGTTTGCTGATGATACTAAACTAGGGGGAGTGGCTGACACACCAGAAGGCTGTGCTGCCATTCCATGAGACCTGGACAGGCTGGAGAGTTGGGCGGAGAGAAATCTAATGAAATTTGACAAGGACAAGTATAGAGTCTTGCATCTGGGAAAGAATAACCCCATGTACCAGTACAGATTGGGGAATGACCTGTTAGACAGTAGTATGGGGGAAAGGGACCTGGGGGTCCTGGTGGACAGCAGGATGACCATGACCCAGCAATGTGCCATCGTGGCCAAGAAGGCCAATGGCGTCCTGGGGTGTATTAGAAGGGCTGTGGTTAGCAGCCAGAGAGGTTGTCCTCTCCCTCTGCCTTGGTGAGACCTCATCTGGAATATTGTGTCCAGTTCTTTGCCCCTCAGTTCAAGAAGGATAGGGGGCTGCTGGAGAGAGTTCAGCACAGGGCCACCAAGAGTGGAGCATTTCCCTTATGATCAAAGGCTGAGGGAGCTGGGCCTCTTTAGCTTGGGGAAGAGGAGACTGAGGGGTGATTTCATTAACGTTTACAAATATGTAAGGGACGATGGAATCAGGCTGTTCTCAATGGTGTCCAATGATAGGACAAGGGGGAACGAGTACAAGCTGGAACATAAGAGGTTCCAAAGAAACATAAGGAAAAGCTTCTTCACTATGAGGCTGACAAAGCACTGGAATGGGCTGCCCAGATGGATTGTGGGGTCTCCTTCTCTGGAGACATTCAAAACTCATCTAGACGAGTTCCTGTGTGACCGACTCTAGGTGGTTCTGCTCTGGCAGAGGGATCGGACTAGATGATCTTTCAAGGTCCCTTCCAACCCTTTAGATTCTGTGATTCTGTGGTTATAATGGGTGTGGGGAGTTTTGTGGAGACTTGGCTAGAGAAATGAGGACATGATAGAATACAGCTGGTTAGGCAGTGAGCACTAAGCGATAAGCTACTGGACTCCTGCTCAAGGCCGTGAGAGCAAGAGAGTGGTATGATAACAGGATGAGAAAATCAGGAGCCTGGTTTGGGCTGAGCAGCCACAAGCATCCGAAGTATGTTGAAATGGGGGGGGGTGGGTGGGGTGTACCTAATTGGGAACCAATGATGAGCTTAGCTTTTGCAATATGTATGAGCCTGATTATTGTATCTATAAAAGAGCTGTATCTTTGCAAATAAAGTTGAGACTTGTTGCACTACAGGGTGGGCTTGTCTCCCGTCGTCTTCAGCAAATGGTGACCCCGACGCAATACACGAAGGACGTGATATACCGACTGGGCGCCACGGCGGAGCGACGAAGGGGTTCGGGTCCTATGCAGCAAGGACGGCAATAAGCGTGAAAATTGGGAACACGCCGTGCCCTGGGTGACCGTATAGACGAGCCCGGCCGATACGTGCCGCCGGACCTTGAAGGGCTGCAACAGCACGCTGACAAATAGGTATGGAAAGGCAAGCGGCATATAATTTATTTACTGCATTCTTGCAGAAGCGGCAGATAAAGGGTATAGATCTGCAAAAAGACCTACCAGGGTTGTTAGCTTATGGGTATGCTAAGGGAGTGTTTCAGAATCCACATACAGTGCATGAATTGAGCGAATGGCGTAAATTTGGGGATTTGCTGTGGGAAGCTACCCTGGAGGACGATGAGATAGCTGAAAAGTTAGGGAAGCTTTGGAGGATAGTGCACAATGAGTTGTTGCAACATCAGGCAGAAAAGAAGGCTCCTGAGCACGCATCAGCAGCACAAAGTAAGAATAAAAACTATGAGCATGACTGGTTCCAATCCACCTCGCTGGCTCCTATCGTCTCAAAAGTAGTGCTTCCCCCCCCGCGTGTAGAAAATGACCCTGAAGGCACGGATGGGGTACGAGAACCATATGAGCCATCAGCCCCTCCTGGGGAACGAGAGTGCCGGCCTAAAGAGCCCCCGCCTCTCCCCCCGCCACTTAGTGAGCCTGTCCCTGGGGCAGAGAGTGAACTGGCAGAGGCACCGAGAGTAGCGCCGGGAGAAGCGCCGGGAGAGGGGTTGAGAGCAGCGCCGGGAGTGGCGCTGAGGCGGATGATACCGAGAAAAAAGAAAAAGGTTCTTCTCTACACAAGAGTTTTTGCAAAGTCAGGGAGGCGAAGGGTCTTCGGAGCAGAGCCCCCGCGGGAGAGCTGCTTCCCATTCGAGCCCAATCCGCCGAGTTACCCCTGGGACGACTTGCAGGGGAATGCCAAGTGGGCGGAGTCGGGTGGGGGTGCAGCGCAGGATGATCAGAGGAGAGTGGGGGGCCGCGACCCCATGTTAGACTGGATACCATCGGGCACGCGGGGGAAGAAAAAGAAAACACGGGAGAGCGTAATACCGACTGCGCCGCCGGCGCCGGGGACGGCACGGAGTGAGCCAGACCCCCCCCGCCCCTTCCATCCGCAGCCGCCGCCGCGCAGCCGCTTCCCGCGCCCGGTCAGTGTCTCCGGAGCCCCCCCACACACCGCGCCGACACCACCGACACCGGCCCTCACGGACCACAGGGCTCGTCCTTTCCATCCTCAATCTGTTGCCTCAAAGAATGTGGAAACTGTTGGTCGTGATGTTATGCCTTTTGCTGTAAATGTGATGATGAATACTGGTTTTCTTACAGTGGAGGCTTTCTAAGGCGTTTTGGGTGTCAGGAATGGAACTCGGAAGAACAGAACATTTTGGCATTGAGAAGCTAAAAGGTGGTTTATGTTGATGCTTCAAATGATTGTAGTAAATGGTTTTAGACAATTTCAACAACCCAAGCAAAACATGTGGCTTACACTGGCCAAAGCAATCAATCAGTCTACAATATGTTTATCAATGGCCACTCCAGATAATCCTTTTTCTACCTGTTTGGTGGGCACAATGGCCTGTACCAAATGCATTAAAAACAAATCCCTTAGTTAAGGGTAATGGCAAAGTTGACAACTGGGATTTGATCATTTCATGGTTGCCAATAATAACAACAGAGCCACAGGAGTTGGAATTATTGGGATCTATAAAGATGGATTTTTGTGTTATGTTTAATTTTACCAGCAATACCAAAACATTTGGGACAGAATGTGGATCCCATCCTGGGCGTGTATAAGAACACAACATCTTGGTGCAATTATACTTCACCAAAAAGATCCAGGTCTTGTGCTTGTACAGTTACCAAAGGGAATTTTTCTGATCTGTGGGGACCAGGCATGGCCTGGGATACCCTCGAGATTACAAAGGGGACCGTGCAGTTTGGGACAACTGACGATCTAGATGCCTAATCACACAATGATTTAGAAACATCATTGTCCAAAACAATTTGTGCATGCATTTACTGGCGAATGTGATGACTATGTTACCTTTGGTCTCCCTCAACAATAATAGCAACTAGTATATTCGCTCCAGGTGTAAGAGTATCTGCTTTATTAACTCAGCTATGCAAATTAGGATACTGGCCTAGCAAACAAAGTAACCAAACCTCAATGACATTAGAAGACTTGATTAGTAATGTAAGTAGTATTAGCCATACAACTTTGCAACATAGACCTGCTAGAGATTTTACCTTTAGCACAAGTATAATAACTTTGTTTGTCAGCTGTGCTTTTTTTTTCAGTGTATGAGAAGAAGCTTACCAGGCATGAGTTGCTAAAACTAATGTGCAGATTGTCCTTGAGCTGCTCTCTACTGTGAGAAACGAAGAAGCAAAAATACCTACGAGATAACAACTTGGAGCAAGGAGGAGGCTGAGGCAGCGTGTGAAACTGCAAGGCTTCTCTCAGAAAACTACAGCTGGCTTTTAGAGAAAGGACCAATTAGAAGTACTATAAACACCCTAGCTTTGCTGCTGATTATGGAGGTCTGATGCTTGTTAGTAAAATTTGAGTTATAGGCTGCCCGCAGGGGTCATGGACATACCAGCTATCCCCATGCATTGAGCCACGGTATCCCTCACACTAGTCTTAGGGAGGGGGAGAGCATGGGGTGTAGAAGATATGAGTATAATGGTCTACTGAGTCTCTCTTGCAGATTGATGTGTTTCTCGGAGTGCTCACCGTGATGCAGATCAAGATGGAGTCACTCAACTATTGGCAAGATTGAATAGTGAAGTGGAACATGACCAGCACCTGATCATATCTTCCTGCAATTGGCTCAGCTAGCATATGTACTGGGCAGACACGTCATGTATCAGCCCGTGCCACAGGATACTGGAGTCATCGAGCATAGGGAATGGGAGATGTGGTAGGCGTCCGGAAGATCTCGGGTTGTAACGTGAGAGGTGAAAGGTACAGAAGAGGTGGGCACGGGGTGGAGTGAGAGGAGGTGCTGGTGGTGGCAGGTGTGAGCACATGGTGTAAACAAGGGGTTGAAGTTTGGCAGATGGACGTCACTCGTGGCAGAGTTTGGAAGACTGAAATATGTGCATGTAACCATAGACATATGGAGCAAATTCGTTTGGGCAACAGCACAGACAGGGGAGAGGGCCATACATGTGGAACGTCATTTATATAGTTGTTTTGCAACAATGGGAATTCCTCAGAAAATAAAGGCAAACAAGAGGCCAGCCTATATAAGTAAAAGCATAGAACAGTTTATGAGGCAATGGGGAGTTAAACATGTAGCAGGGATTCCCCATTCCCCCACAGGACAGGCCATAATAGAAAGAGCTAATGGGACTCTAAAAAGATACCTTGGTAAATATGGGGATGTTAAAGATCCACATATGAAATTGTTAAAGGCTTTATTTGTTATGAACCACCTGTGCGTGTTTGGGGAACAGAAGCTACCACCTGTAATAGTGCATCATAATCCAAAGGCACAAAAGGAGAGAAAGAAAGAAATATGGGTTAAATATCGTGACCCTAAAACAGGGATATAGCAGCCTCTGGCCAAAGTATTATACTGGGGACGTGGGTATTTGTGTGTTGATTCTCCCACAGGATCCATTTGGGTGCCAGCCAAGTGGACAAGAGCTGTCCTTGAAGCTGCGGAGATCAAATCATCTGATGAAAAAGGACAGAAAGAGATTGAAGAATAAATACACCCTCGTCTTGCAGTCATTGGAGGACTGGCTAACAATCAAAAGACTGAAGATTATATAACAGAAATATAGTGATTTTTAATGAATAATAATGTAATGTTTTGTTATAACCATAGCTTCTAGTGTAACTATCATTGCTAACAGCTTGACACATTTTTAATCAGCCTAGAGATAATATTTGGATAACCTTTGCTAATCGAACTGGTCAATCATCTCTTTGTCTTAGTTTGGGAGGGGTTACTAATCCTTTTAAAACATGTTTGATAGGATTGCCCGTGTGGAATTTGGAGGAACTTTGTGGATTAATAGATAATAACACCTTGTGTAATAGAACGGGACTAAGCACAATTAGGATGAGATACATCAATGTAAGATAATTAAGTCTTTTAATACCACATTAGCCTCACCCCCTGAGGAAATAGATCTGTTTGGAAGTGCCAATGCAAGCTTTGGTATTAATGGAACTGGGGGAAAATTGGGTAAGTTTTATGTCATGGGATATCCACGATTTTAATAGAAATTGAAAATATTGGGCCACCTTAGACTCTTCTTTGAAGCCAGAAATGGTATTTAAGCAATTGTATTCCAGCTGTAATGGCTCTAGTATCACATCACTGAAGAAATTACCCACGGTTATATTTTTAACCTGTGGAGAAAGGGCCTGGAACGGAATACCAGTAAATCCCCCAGGTGGACCCTGTTATTTGGGGAAAGTCTCTTTATTCCACCCTTACTTAACCACGCTAATGCAGCTTGCTAACCATAATAACAGCTCTCGCAAAAAACATAGTTATTATGAGTTTGATTGTACTGATATTGGTCCCCCACGATTTTGGAGTGAACTGAAGCAAGTCATAGTTGCCACCCTTTTTGCCAGAAGCAGCAGCCAATAAGGCCATGAATTTGGCTAAACAGTTAGGATGTTGGATTAAGGACGAGGTCAATTAAACTTCAGAAATTATTGGTATGTTAACAGCTGATGTTCAAAGTGTAAATCATGCGATGTTACAAAATAGAGCTGCCATAGGCTTTTATTATTAGCCCACGGACAATAGAAAGAACATTTGAGAGGATGTGGCAGGCTAATACCATTTTCCAGAAAGAAAACGGGGGAAATGTGGGGAGTTTTGTGGAGACTTGGCTAGAGAAATGAGGACATGATAGAATACAGCTGGTTAGGCAGTGAGCACTAAGCGATAAGCTACTGGACTCCTGCTCAAGGCCGTGAGAGCAAGAGAGTGGTATGATAACAGGATGAGAAAATCAGGAGCCTGGTTTGGGCTGAGCAGCCACAAGCATCCGAAGTATGTTGAAATGGGGGGGGGGGGGTTGTACGTAATTGGGAACCAATGATGAGCTTAGCTTTTGCAATATGTATGAGCCTGATTATTGTATCTATAAAAGAGCTGTATCTTTGCAAATAAAGTTGAGACTTGTTGCACTACAGGGTGGGCTTGTCTCCCGTCGTCTTCAGCAAATGGGGAGTGTACGAATTCAGTAACCTTTGTGTATAAATACAGCACAGAAGCTTTTGACAGGTGTGCTTGATTTGAGGAATTACCACTGAGCTCCCAGGTTTGTGCAAACCTCAAATAAATTATCAATATCTTGACTCTCTTTGTAGATTGGCTTACTGAACACCAGGCATGAATCTGCTTGTCAGGCAACATGCCTACTCCCTGGATCTTCTACCAGAGATTAAAATGATGCTACTTACCTCACAGGAAATACCAGGAATCAGAGGCACATCTGTTGTCCGAAAAGCAGATTTGTGCCCAGTGTGCAATAAGCCAATCTACATACAGAGTTGAGATATTGCTTTATTTCGTGTCTGTGCAGAGATGGGTGCTAGGGGGTAGTTCCACAAAGCCAGCACTCTCAACAGTACATTCTGCGCTGGATTTATACGGAATTTTGTATAACACATATTGTTATTCTATTTGGTGGGTCCTCTGCCTGGTATGGATATTGCATCAGTCCTCTGGTGCCTGACAAGGCAGGGGGTTCCATCCTTATCAGTCTCTGATCCTTCCTCAAGAACATAGTCCTTAACAAACCTTACACGTAAAGTAACCAGGCCCACTCCATCAAGTTGTTAAGAATGATCTCTATCCCCAAGGTACCGAAATCCATTACTGTTCCAGGACACACTTTAAAAGAATGGTATGTCTGTCCTGAGTCCATATTTATTTCAGTCAATACGATTTTAATATTAGTTCTAACTACAAAGTACCTATGGTTACATAACCCACCCCCCCCCCCTTGAGATTTTTTTTATGCTTAAAGGCATCTTAAGTGTCATATTACCTTCTTCTTGATATGCACAAAGGGTTGCACTGTGCAGAGAAACTGGAAGTTTTAAGCAAACAAAATGATAAACACACTTGTTTTAACCAATTAAAATGGGGAAGCCAGGAGGTTAACCAAGAGAGGTCTAAACCTCCTCGTTCTGAAATATTATACACTGAAGTTCCTTTTTACTTAGTAAAAGGTGCCAATCTTCCTACAGAACAAGGACCTCCAGTCATATTGCTGACACATAAGTATATGCAACCCTTTCACAAAGTAAAAACCATCCTATAGGTAATCTAGTATAGGCACGGTTGCATTACAAGCCAAAGGAGGTTGTAATTGTGTCAAATCTTAGACACAGTTTTTATCTGGAAAAGTTCCTCGGACTTCAACTTCCGACATTCTTCTTTAATTTTAGCTATTTTTCCAGCTCATACAGTTTGTAGTAGGTCAGTTCCTTCACAGAATCACTGAATCACAGAATGGTAGGGGTTGGAAGGGACCTCTAAATATCATCTAGTCCAACTCCCCTGCTCAAGCAGGTCTGCCTAGATCAGGTCACTCAGGAATGTTGTCCAGGCTGAAAGCCTTTCTCTAACTCTAATGGTACCTATGGGATGCTACTGCCACACACCTAAGCTACTTGTGTTCCCATGTGACAAATGATTTAAATGACCATGGGGTGCCACAGGCCGTTGGAGTCTCTCAAACTCAGATTTCTCTTACTTATTCAGGAAACTTCTTGTCATAGGTAATTTCTGAAAGCCCTGAGATAAAGGATGAAGTGTGGGGTATATGCCACAAAGAATTTCTGGATATTGATCATATCTTTCTTTTGAGATATGGTCTTGTAGGCCTTTTTTTCATTATTTTTACGCCAAGCAGGGTGTCACTGATAATCCTTGGATTATCTGGATAAAGATTTTAGAAACATAATAAGTGACTAGGGAGACTGCTCCACCAAGGCTTGTCTTTTCTCTGCACGGTTCCTCGCTATACCATAGTGATACCAGAATTCAGAGATTTCTAATTTATTTCTAACCCTAAATCCCTATCCTCACTTGCTATATATGCATGATTTGAGCTGAAATTGCAAGCAAAGAGTTAAAAGTGCTTAAAAGTACCAGTATTTGCTTATCTGTTGTGCAGATACCTGGAGCCAGAGGCCTTAGAAATCAGCCTAAGAGACCGAAGGAGTGAACCTATCAGCCCGAGAAGAGGCCGAAGGAGAGAGGCTGGCGGCAGCAGTCAGTTATGTTTTGTTTATGTATAGGTTAAAAAAATATATGTTCACTGAACTAATGGAAATTCCAGAAAGCAAATATAGCCTGGAGGAGACTGTACTGGTAAACAGGATAACGATTGGTTCCACAGAAATCACTCTTTTTTGGGAACTTTTTGTTGTTAAGATCAACATTTTAATTAATCTCTGTAGAGTTTATTGGGTAGGCAAGACTTCAGGTTTTTGACCCTGCTTTGAGCAGGAGAAATAGCCAGATGATCTCTAGAGTTCCCTTCCAGCCTCAGTTCTTCTGTGATCTTGTAAAGATCTGTAGTTTTGTTGCCAGCAGTTCTGGCTCTGGTTGACTTTTAAGGATAGTTTAGAAAAGTCCTTGGTTATTCCAAAGTGAGAGGTTATTTTGTCCTTATTTATTCCATAGACCCATGGAATGGTTTGGGTTGGAAGGGACCTTAAAGATCATCTAGTTCCAACCCCCTGCCATGGACAGGGACACCTTCCACTAGACCAGGCTGCTCAAAGCCCCATTCAACCTGGCCTTAAACCTTTCCAGGGATGGAGCATCCACAACCTCTCTGGGCAACCTGTTCCACTGCTTCACCACCCTCGCAGGGAAGAACTTTTTCTTTATATCTAATGTAAATCTACCCTCTTTCAGTTTAAAGTAATTATCCCTTGCCCTATCACTACATGCCCTCATAAAACACGCCACTCTGGCTTTCCTGCAGACCTCCTTTAGGTACTGGAAGGCCGCAATAAGATCTCCGCAGAGCCTTCTCTTCTCCAGGCTAACAATTCGAACTCTCTCAGCCTGTCTTCATAGGAGAGGTGCTCCAGCCCTCTGATCGTCTTTGTGGCCCTCCTCTGAACCTGCTCCACTAGGTAGGTCCATGTCATTCTTATGTTGGGGGCTAAACACAGTGGGGTCTCACGAGAGCGGAGTAAAGAAGGAGAATCACCTCCTTTTGATGCACCCTAGGATAGGATTGGCTTTCTGGGCTGCAAGCACACACTGCTGGCTTGTATTCAGTTTTTCACCCACCAAAAGCTTCAAGTCCTTCTCCCCATGGCCACCCTCAGTCCATTCTCCACCCAGCCTGTATTTGTCTTTGGGATTGCCCTGACGCAGATGCAGGACTTTGCACTTGGCCTTGTTGAACTTGTTGCACGGACCCACTTCTCCAGCCTCTCCAGGTCCCTGTGGATGCCGTCCCTTCCCTCCAGCCTGTCGACCGCACCATACAGCTTGGTGTCTTGGGCAAACTTGCTGAAGGTGCGCTCAATCAAACTGTCCATGTAACAGACAAAGATGTTAATCAGCGCCAGGCCCAATACCAACCCATGAAAAATGCCATTAGTCACTGATCCCCACTTGGACATCAAGCTGATTACCTCAACTCTTTGGGTGCCAATTCCTTATCCACCAAGTGATCCCTCTGTCAAATGCATGTGTCATGGTTTGACATGGAGCCATTTCTGGTAATGGGGAAGGGGCTATAAAGATGGCTCCTGTAAGAAGTTGCTCGAAACTCTCCCCAGCTCTGAGCCAGACCCACTTCTAGGGCTGAGACAATTAGGCGTCTCCACGATCACTTTTTAAGAAGAAGCCGGAAGAGGAGGCTTCTTCCTGTTTCTTCCTTCTTCTGTCCCTTCTTCTTTTCCAGATGGTGGTGGTGCAAGGAGTGGGAAGAGTGAGAGAAACAATCATGCGGACTCCAAGGTCAGTGAGGAAAGAGAGGAGGAGGTGTGCTGGAGCAGAGACTCCGCTGCATTCTACGGAGAGGACTGGTGAAGCTGTGATTTGTTTGCATTTTGCTAAAGATCCAACATCAGCGGCAGAGACTCATTTTGGTAAAGAAGACCCCGTGCCAGGGGCAGTGACTCACTTCGTTAAAGACCCCGTGCCAGGGGACAATACGAGGAGTCGTCCTCTTCTTCTTGTAAATCTGCTGGGGGCGGAAAACTTAGCCAGACAAAGTTAGATAAGCAGAGATGTATTTTATTTGACAAATAGCCAAATAAGTACTTTATTTTATTAAATAGTTATTGTTAAGTAAAATTCATAAGTAAGTTAGCACAACTAAGCAAAACTAGGCCTCCTTGGTGAAGCCACTCTCAAAGAGAAGAACATGCATGGGGAATCGGGCACAATGAAAACAAGAGTGGTAACGAGGGGAATTGTTTAGATCCACACACCTGCAAGCCATAAAACATCTAAGAACAATGTTGGGAGTGATTGCTTCAGAGGAAGAAAAGAGTTTGTTATATTAACCATTAGACTGTTCACTGTCCCGAACCCCTGTAACTTTCTGGTCCTGAGCGCCAGGTAGCATTCTGGTCCAGAGCATCAGATAACATTTTGGCCCTGAGCGCCAGATCATTAGTACCATATATGAATATGTATAACTTGCATAATAAGGGATCAATCGATATGAGTGATGGAATGTGTCAAAGTAACAAATTACCAATCAAGGTAAAGGGTAAATTTGATGAACAATTATAAGTGGGCTTTATATGCATAGTAAAAAAAGAACAAAAGAATATTGGGTATACATATGTGTTAAGTTTGATGCTTTGTTCAACATTCTTTGGGAATGTTCCCGTGTCCCCGGTGCATTGTCAATTAAAGGACGTCTCTGCTTATCTAACTTTGTGTAGATAAGTTTTCTTCCCAGCAGATTTGCAACACCTTTAAGCTCAAGGCTGAAAGCAATACAAGACATAAGTAAAACACACTGACACTGAACATGCCAACTATTCCAGAACAGGATTTCCCTCCCAGTTTACTTTTGCAGGGCCAACACAAGCACACTGACAAATATTTAAAGATTTTACTGGAAAAATATCTATAATGTCTATAAGGCCAAAAGCTTTCAAGACCTAACTGCTCCTCACTCCACTTTCCTTGTTAAAACATTTTATAAAGTGTAAGAAACAAATTTTCTCATGAAAGACTCAGGTCTGACTCTGCAGTGAAGCACTTTTATTTAGTCTTCTTGCAAGAGTGAGTGTCCTAGCTAGTAGGCACACCTGATGGATAGAACATTCAGCTTGCTTTTTCCTGTCCCTCCCTTGTTTCCCCATTGATTAGATATTCCAAGGTTTGCAACTTATCCAAGGAGCCTACCTAGAATCTCCACAGGAGGTGTCTTGCTCCTATTTACAATTCTTATCTTAATCACCCATCCCCCTTTTGTCCATTTGTCCCCTTTTACAATCAGATTTCAAAACTGTCTGGTAGCAATACAAAGAAATCGATTTCATTTGAGGCTCTTTTGTCTTAATTTCTGTTGGCTCCAAACTGCAAAAACAACATTAACATTTTCTACAACTCCTCCCTTTCTTTTATTATATAATTATTGCTTTTTGCAATTTAAAGTATTGTTCAGTAGGAGGCTTCCAGGTTAGACAACACTATTTCGCACTTCTCTTTTAACAATAAATCTTCTTGTTCTTTGAGAAGGAGCATTTTATCATGGTAAGGTTCCAAAGGCATTTGTTTAGACAATGTAGTAGTACAAGTCCCCTAACACTTGGAACTATACAGCATCCAACTGCTGTTAATATTCCTGCAACTACTATCAGAGATGTAACAATGGATATCTCCATATCTTTCCATTTCCCAAATCATGACTCTAACCGCCCTGTAAGAGAACTATCTATTCCTGAATTCTCAGCCAATTGTTCTGCTAATGTTGTAAGTCCTTGTAATGCTCTGGTTATGGTTCCATCTGATGCTGTGTTGTTTGGTATAAAGATACAACATTTGTCACCTAACATTACACAAATTCCTCCCTTTTCTGCTAATATCATGTCTAAAGCTATTTTGTTTTCCCATGCCATTCTATTAGCGGCATCTAGTTGTTCTGTGATTCTTTTGATTGCATCCCTTGTACAATTTATTAATTGCTGCTGATTATAATAAATATAATTTATTCAATCCACATTTTTGTTTATTGCCACCCACCAAAATAAAAAGGATTCAAAACCTGCTGTTATTTGATTTTTTGCTTTGTGTTCATCAGGAACTCCAATGGAATCAATACAGATTCTATCATTAAATGACACCACCAGACTCCTTTTTGTTCTTTTTACTAGGATATGTGGTTCTTTTTCAAGTGCTAGGGTAAATGGGCTGAGACCAGTTGGCAACACAGGGGTAAATCCATCTGGGCTGCTTCATCGTGGCAGGACATTGCTGCCCAGGTGGAAAACATGACTCCGAAGGCACGTCATGTAGATAGATGCTCATGTGTGGGAAGAGAAGCCAGAGCCTACTGCATTCCAGCCTTCTTCATCTGATGTGTGGTCCTTTCGATGTCCCAATGCAGCTGTTAGGACATCAATTATGATTTTGAAATAGTTTAAAAATTGGGCAATGTTAACTGATTTCCTGGGACTTCTACACTTAATCAAAACTACACTGAGTGATGGGACAGGCGATAGTTTTACACAAATAACAGCTATGCTTTTGAAATAGATTTTTCAGAAGTTTGTTTTTCCCCTGACAGTATATATGGATCCCCCATGTGGTGTCCACATGTGTTTCCCTAAGCTTTAGCTATTGTGTCCACTAGAGTTGACCCAGGTAAGTTACTATCTGTCTTCCTAGTATTGTGTCTCTACCATGTTTAATTTTTTATTTGGAAATCATTCCATACATAAAGGAATTAAATACTGCTTAAAGTTATTTCAAAGTTACCGAATGATTGAATGAATGTTATTTCAAAGTGACTGAATATACAATAGGGGAAAACGGAGGGGAAAAAAATCCAAACCTACATGGATTAGACCTGAATTCATGGACAAATTTCTCTCTGACTTTGTACTGAAACTTCTGTGGTATACAAAAGGTGTAAATCAGGGCAGAATTACCCTCTGAAAGGTCATTTATGTGAGGGCCAGGCAGTAGATCCATTTCTTTAAGGAAGCCAAAGTCTTAAATGGAATGAACCTTAAGGGAAGCACTTTGAAGGGAAAAAAATAAAACCCTGATCTTGCAGGTGTTAGTGAAATCCTTGCTACATTTAAGTGAGTATTATCTGTCTCCTAGGCTTTGACGCTTCTTGATTTTATGTAGAGTTTACCCCAGTTTTATTGTCTCCTGATTCTAGGTATGATTGAATTAAATGGAAGAAACAATAAATTTGATATGCCTTGGAAGCAGAGAGGGAAATTGTTTCATAATCAAAATCTAGGAAAAAAACCCAAAACAATGTCTTACTATAAGTAATTTTAAAATAAAATAATATAAAACGGCAATTACTGTAAAGTTGCGTATTGGACATACTGAGATCTAATGGCCTTTGTAAAAACAAATGTCGACCTTCCATGTTTGTTGAAAATATAAAATATAAAAAATATAAAGTGTTTTCTTAAAGAAATATAACCTGAGCCATTTCTGATGAATTTTTAAGACGTCCTATGTAAAAATGTGCTATATAAGTATGCATAAGGAACAACATTTCCTTTCTCTATATTACTTGTGTTACAGGAGAGTACTTGTTGTAAATGATGAATATTCACTATGTGCTTCATAGTTTGTCTTGAACTTCAGTCAGTGTTGAGTTAAAAGATAAGAATTAGTCCATTTGTTTCCCATATATTACCTGACGATGTATGTCTAGAAAATGCGTTTTCAGATTATATGGGAAGATGGAAAAATCGAAGGAAATAGATTAAGACAGCAAAATGTTTCTTCCATCTTTTTGCTATAGAATTTCAAGTAATTGTCAGATAGTCAGCACTGTGCATCCCACAAAAATAAGCACAAAGGTGAAGATGGTCATCTTTCAAAAGCCCTTTCTATAGCATAACCTTATGCTGCTAAAGCAATGAACATGGCACTGAAGTTTTCTGTGGCTCTTGAGTGCCCTACAGGGATCGGCCAGCAGTATTTCTTAAGCCATGCTAGCAAATAGAGAGGGGGGGGAGGTTTCTCTTGGCAAAGAAAAAGCTTTGCTCACTAGAAAAATCAGCATCAAAAAAGAAACTGATGATTATGCAATATTAACAACATGCTTCACATACTTTGTGTTTCTCTGAAACACAATGATGGATTTTTGTTACTCTTGGTATAAATACTTCTCAGTATAAAAGTTCTAGGAGTAAAAGACCCCAACCTCATATCACAGTTCTCTTTGTTTCTAGTGGTAAAAAATTTAAAGCCCCTTATTCAGGGTCAAAAAATGTTTTGAAATGCCAGCCTGCTGATTTGGTTTGAGTGAACAATTTAGCCTGTGATGGCAGGGAGAAAATACTAGGAGTTACCTTTCAACCACACCCATGGGTCTTAAGGCAGCACAGTGTTTCCATGCCATGAGACCTGAGGAATTTGAAAATTCTGTGATAAAAATCTAACTCCAAGTTAATTCTCTCCAAGTCTTTTGACAAAAGCACTTAACAATGTAATTTTTTATGAGAGTGTTAATACAATATTTTACTCTTGAAGTTCAATGAAAGTATACTGTATTTCAGAGTGTTAGCAAACAAGTTACTTTTTCTGATTAACTAAATTATTTTTGCCAATTTGACTGTGCAGCATATGTGGAATAATTACTAGAGGTGACTTATCGAAATGTATTAGGACTTAATGAAACTGAACATATACCCACATTTTAAAAGAAGGTATAGCATTAAGGAAACTTTTAGGGTGGAATGTGGCCAATATGCACAGAATCTGTTTTGTTCCATAATAATTCCCTAGGTGAAGAACACGGCAGGGACAAGACTCAGTTTTGCAGCTGAGCGCTAGATTGAGGAGGACAAGAGGTTCCCAGAGCCAGGGCAACCCGAGGAAGAGCAGAGGGACCCAGTCGGCAGCTCTCTTGAGGCGTTTCTGAGACAACCATATGGGATTTAAACAACCTCAGGGATCATTTATCAGCAGTCCTACTGGGGAGGTCCCAGTGGACTGGAAGTTAGCAAATGTGACACCCATCCACCAGAAGGGCTGGAAGGAGGATCTTGGGAACTACAGGCCTGTCAGCCTGACCTCAGTGCTGCAGCTATCTACCCTTCCTGGCCTCTTGGAAGGTCCCTTTGTTGTGGGATCGCTGCAAGTTGAAGAACAGTAGGTGCCTATCACTACCAGAACGGTGCACCGGCAGCAATATCGCACCAACCGAGATGCCCTGACACCCATTCGTGAGCCGGTTCATCAACTGGAGAGCCAAGGAGTGATCGACAAGACTCACCTTTTAATAGTCCCATATGGCCAGTGCAAAAGCTTGACGGAGAGTGGAGGTTAACAGTAGACTATTGTGGTTCATATAGAAATATAATTTAGTTAAGACTATAGAATATTAGTTAGCTTTGATCTTTAGGCCTTGTTGTGCTAGCATGGAAAAATGCTGAGGGTAGTGAAAAGCATAGTATGTAGAAGTACGTGGGAAAGAACAGGAATTTGGCGGGGAGGCAGAAAACTTGAGATAGGGACGTGGTGCTTAGTAACAGACTGCTATGAGACTGCTAAGAAAACCTTGAAACTTATCTAATCTTGGGAGACAATAAGTCCTTTGGAGAAATCGTGTGCCTTTTTGTCAGCCTATTAGGAGCTTAGCTTTTGCAATATGTATGAGCTAATTAAGTGAATGGTTCAATCAGCATGTAACGCGTTGACTCCGAAAAGATATAAAAATGTTGCTTGTATTCAATAAAGCGGACACTTTGCTTGTATCAAGTTGCGTCTCCGTCTCTCCATCGCGGCAAATGGTGACCCCGACGTGATCTTTTGTGAAGAGTCTGTCGGAGACAGATAATCACCTATCTGGTGGCGTGCTGCGAGTCCCGCAGAACTGAAGGAAGCTGCTGAAACGAAGCAGGAAAAGTGAAAGGAGCTGCTGAAACGAAGCAGGAAAAGGCCGGCCCATCACCCCCGTCCAGAACGAGAGGTGAGCTGCGGGAAACTGAAAAATGGGAAATCAGACTAGTTCTTCTGAGAGAGACGTTTATGAATTAATGGAAGCTTTGCTTGAAAAGCATGGAAAAAAGTCCATTTCGGGTCAGGATCTTAAGTTGATCCTTAAATGGGTCCAGATTAAAATCCCCACGGTCACTGCCTCTTCAATTTTCACTCGCGAAGTTTGGGATGATGTGGGGGGAAAATTATGGGATGCAGCTACTTCTGGAAATAAGGAGGCTCAACGAATGCTCCCACGGTGGAGATCGATTTATGAAACGATAAAAGCGCAGGAGCAAAGCCAGGGAGACTCAGAGGGGGAAGTGCAGCCCTCAGCACCACCATTTCCCGCTGTTTCGTCACCCCCCCCCCGTTAGCTTGTGCTGCAGGTTATCCTCCGGAGGATGATCCTTTTGATCCGGGACCCATTGACTCTGAAGGGGAGCCTGATCTTTTCCCTCCTGACCCCCATGATGTTTGGGGAGAGATTAAGCGCCAAGCGCTGAAGGAAGGGGAACTAGAAATAGCAAAAACCATAGTGGCTCCTGTGATCTATAAAGGGAAGCGGGGGACGGCTCAATGGGAATCGCTATCTTTCTCAGTGATTAAGGAATTGCGTCGTATGATTACTGAGCACGGACTGTCCTCTCCTTATTTTGCGAGTCTTTTGTCTTCTGTATTCGATACATATGTCATGACGCCGCATGATTTAAAATCTCTTGTGCGATTGTTGTTAACCCCGACTCAGTATACAATGTGGGAATCTCAATGGAGGTCGGGATTACAAAAAGTTTTATTGGGGTATGCGGGGCACGCTAATGCCGCTTTAGCAGCTTTAACTATAGAACATCTTTCTGGGACAGGGCAATACGCAGACCCAGCCGCTCAGGCTAGAGATATCCCCCGAGACGCTTTAGAAGCGGTCCGGGAGGAAGCGAGAAGAGCCTTAATGAAAGTTCCTGATTCCCAAAAGCCTCAAAAAGTCTTCACTAATATCACTCAAGAGCCTCGGGAACCATATATGCAATTTATAGATAGGCTGAAACAGGCTCTAGATCGGCAAATAGATAATGCCGAAGCTCGGGAGATCCTATTGCTGAAATTAGCGGTAGAAAACGCTAACGCCGATTGTAAAAAACTTTTAAAATCGCTCCCGAATCAAAACCCTACGATAGTTGAGATGATTGAGGCTTGTAACAGGATTGGCACGGTGGATCATAAGTATGAAGCAATGGCCGCCGCTTTTGCAGCTATGCAGGGGCCCGCGGGAGGTGATGAAAGGCAGAACTGCTATGGTTGCGGAAAACCAGGGCATTTCAAAAGGAATTGACAAAGCTTTGATTTGATTCAGATTCAGGATTCGAATGGTCAAACAGCTTCTGTTAAACCGTTTGTTTTACCTGTCCCTATGGTTTTATGGGGACGTGACGTATTATCTCAGTGGGGTATCTCTATTCAAACCATTGAAAAGCCTTTTTAGGTGGGGCCATTGCAGGGCGTGAAACCCTAAAATTAACTTGGAAAACTGATTCTCCTGTTTGGGTCGATCAATGGCCCCTACCTATAGAAAAACTTCACGCCCTTCAAGAATTAGTTGCAGAACAGCTCTCTGAGGGACATATTGTTCCCTCTACAAGTCCCTGGAATTCGCCAATTTTTGTTATCCGAAAACAGACTGGCAAGTGGCGCTTGCTCCATGACTTGAGAAAAATTAATGATGCTATGGAGGATATGGGAGCCCTACAGCCCGGGCTACCATCACCAACCATGATTCCTCGTGATTGGCATTTAACTGTCATTGATCTTAAAGATTGTTTTTTTAATATCCCATTGCATCCAGACGATGCCCCTAAATTTGCCTTTTCAGTCCCTAGCATCAATATGCAAGCTCCTTTGCAGAGATATCATTGGGTTGTGTTGCCACAAGGAATGAAAAATTGCCCCACAATATGTCAGTGGTTTGTAGCTAAAATACTTAGCCCTGTTAGGGTTGCAGCACCTAGAGTACTGATATATCATTACATGGATGACATTCTAGTGGCAGCTCAGCGCCAAGAAGTTATGGAGGAAGCCGTAGCCCTTGTTATGGCTGCTGTAAAATCAGCAGACCTTTGTATCGCACCAGAAAAGGTACAGAGATTACAGCCTTGGAAATATCTAGGATGGCGTATTAGAGCTCAGACTATTGTTCCACAACCTTTACAAATACATGCTAATGTAAGAAATTTACATGACATACAGAAGTTGTTGGGAACAATTAACTGGGTGCGGTCTTTACTTGGTATTACAAATACAGACTTAAGTCCCTTATTTCAAATGCTTAAAGGGGATACAGACCTATGCGCCCCACGGAGCCTTGACAATGCAGCTATGAGTGCGTTACAAAAGGTTGCTACAGCGATTACCAGCAGACAAGCGCAAAGATGTGCACCTGAATTGCCTTTTCAACTCATCATCTTAAACCCTGTACGGCAACCTCATGCGTTGATTTTTCAGTGGGACAACCAGAAATCGGACCCTTTGTTAATTATTGAGTGGATTTTTCTACCTAATCAAGCAACAAAAACTATTTCGACACAGCATGAAATATTTGCATCTCTTGTCATCAAGGCTCGACAGAGACTGTTAACTTTGGCAGGAATAGATTTTGCTCTTATTTGCTTACCAGTAACAGCAGTTTATTTGCAATGGTTGTTGCAACAATCGGATGCTTTGGGGACAGCTTTAGTCAACTATGCAGGTCAACTTACCTCGCATCCACCTTCTCATAAACTGTTACACGCTGATTTTCATTTATTGCCGATGCCAAAAAGAAGTGATCAGCCTCTGCAGGCCTTTACTGTTTTTACAGATGGATCGGGAAAAACCCACAAGTCTGTTATTCTTTGGTGGGATGATAAGTCTGGACGTTGGGACTCTGATGTAGAAACTGTACAAGGTTCTCCTCAAATAACAGAATTGTCGGCCATGGTTCGTGTCTTTCGGAGATGGTCTATTCCTCTCAATGTAATTACTGATTCTGCTTATGTTGCAGGAATTGTTCAACGAGCAGAAGCCTCGGTACTCCGTGATGTCTCTCATGTCGCCTTATTCACTCTGTTACAAGAACTTATCTTTCTTTTAAACTCTCGCCATCATCCTTATTTTATTATGCATGTTAGGTCCCATACCTCCTTACCTGGGTTTATTGCTGAAGGAAATCGACAGGCGGATATGCTTACGTTACCTGTACAGGTGTTACCTGACCGTTTAGCGCAAGCTCGACTTAGCCATTCTTTTTTTCACCAAAATGCCGGAGGCCTGAAACGACAGTTTAATCTTACGCCTCAGCAGGCTAATAGTATCATTGCTACTTGTCCCGATTGTCAAAGACATTCTTTTCCTTCGATAGCAGGAGGAGTTAATCCCAGAGGTTTGCAAAGCCTTCAATTATGGCAAACAGATGTTACCCATTTTGCTGAATTTGGGCGTTTGAAGTATATTCACTGTTCTATTGATACATTTTCTGGAATGTTATTTGCTTCTTGTCATGCCGGAGAGAAGGCACGAGATGTATGTAAACATCTAATGTGTGCTTTTGCCACTCTGGGAGTGCCCTCCCAGATAAAAACAGACAATGGTCCTGCATATATCTCTAAATCTTTAACTGACTTTTTTGTATCCTGGGGAATTTTACATACCACTGGCATTCCTCACTCCTCCACAGGTCAAGCTCTGATAGAGCGTTCTCATCAAACCCTCAAGCGGCTATTACAGAAACAAAAAGGAGGAGTAGGAACTGACACACCAGGAGAGAGATTACAGAAAGCCTTATATGTTTTTAATTTTTTGAATTGTTCTTTGTTAGATAACAATCCCCCGGTAGTTCGACATTTTAGCTCAAACAATCTTTTTGAGCCCAGGGTGAAACCTCCAGTTTTGGTTCGAGATCCAGAATCAGGTAAGATAATGGGACCCTATCCCCTTATTACGTGGGGCAGAGGTTATGCTTGTGTCTCCACAGAAAGAGGTCCTCGTTGGATTCCAGCAAAGAGTGTGAGACCCTTTAGAGAAACATTACAGCAGCGGTCAGCCGACGACACCTCGGAATCGGTGAACGAAGATGAGAATACTGCTCCTGAATGACATCAATTTCGGAAATTAATAAGTGGGTACTTTAGTGTCCCCATTGTGGACTGTAACTTTTGACACAATGTACAAGAGGGAGTGGATGGATTTGATGGATGGTTAGCATCTTGGAGAATTACGGGATGGTTAAAAGACTTGTTTAAGCAAGGAGTTTTGATCCTTTTAGTAGTTTGTATATTGTTAGTAATAATTTCATGTATTTTGTAGTGCTTGCAAAAATCTATATCAGCTTCTATTAATAAGATTCTTGTTGTGCAACAACCGGACCTGTTGAAAATTCCCAGTACTGAAGAGCTAGCGGGACGAAATGTCCTTGAGCTAGTCGGACGCAAACCTTGGGAAGCGGATGTTGCTTAAAAACAAAAAGGGGGAAATGTGGTTCATATAGAAATATAATTTAGTTAAGACTATAGAATATTAGTTAGCTTTGATCTTTAGGCCTTGTTGTGCTAGCATGGAAAAATGCTGAGGGTAGTGAAAAGCATAGTATGTAGAAGTACGTGGGAAAGAACAGGAATTTGGCGGGGAGGCAGAAAACTTGAGATAGGGACGTGGTGCTTAGTAACAGACTGCTATGAGACTGCTAAGAAAACCTTGAAACTTATCTAATCTTGGGAGACAATAAGCCCTTTGGAGAAATCGTGTGCCTTTTTGTCAGCCTATTAGGAGCTTAGCTTTTGCAATATGTATGAGCTAATTAAGTGAATGGTTCAATCAGCATGTAACGCGTTGACTCCGAAAAGATATAAAAATGTTGCTTGTATTCAATAAAGCGGACACTTTGCTTGTATCAAGTTGCGTCTCCGTCTCTCCATCGCGGCAACTATCATGGCCTGAATGAAATAACGTCACCACTGAGTGCTGCTGTACCAGACATGTTAGAGCTCCAATATGAGCTGCAGTCAAAGGCAGACAGCTGGTACGCTACCATTGACATTGCCAATGCGTTTTTCTCAATCCCTTTGGCAGCAGAGTGCAGGCCACAGTTTGCTTTCACATGGAAGGGTGTCCAATAACCTGGAATCGACTGCCCCAGGGGTGGAAGCACAGCTCTACCATCTGTCATGGACTAATCCAAACTGCACTGGAACAAGGTGATGCCCCTGAACATCTACAATGTATCGCTGACAGCATCACGTGGGGCAACAAGGCAGAAGGAGTTTCTGAGAAGGGAAAAAGAGTCATTCAGAATCTTCTGAAAGCTGGTTTTGCCATAAAGAAAAGCAAGAACAAGGAACCTGCACAGGAGATTCGGTTCTTGGGAATAAAAGGGCAGGATGGATGCCGTCATGAGCCTATGGATGTGGTGAATAAGATAGCAACTATGTCCCCACCAGCTAACAAGAAGGAAACACAAGCTTTCCTAGGCCTTGTGGGGTTCTGGAGAACGCATATTGCAGGTTATAGTCAGCTTGTGAGCCCTCTCTATCAAGTGGCTCACAAGAACTATTTTGACTGGGGCCTGGAACAACAACAAGCCTTTGAGCATTTCAAACAGGAAATAACTCATGCAGTAGCTCTGGGGCCTGTCCGATAAGGACTAGCTGTGCAAAATGTCCTCTACACTGCAGCTGGGGAGCGAGGTTTCACCTGGAGCCTCTGGAAGAGCTGGACTCTGTGATATCACCACAGGGATGGGAACTTGATGGTACCATGGAACCGATAAGCTGCCTAATTGCTACCCTGAGACAACAGTTTTCCATTTTTTGTCAAAATCTTGTCCTTTGGGGGAACTTTGCTCATTATAATGTCATTATAATACACACCTCCATCCCAAAGGCAAAGGACATCTCAGTCTCCAAGGTGCAACCACCCCTCACTGAGCATGTGCTCTGAATTTCTTTTTGTCTCTGTCTTTAAAAGCTTCTGGGCACATGAGTATCTATCTACATGACATAGAATCATAGAATCATAGAGTGGTAGGGGTTGGAAGGGACCTTTAGAGATCATCTAGTCCAACCCCCCTGCAAAAGCAGGTCCACATAGACCAGGTCGCATAGGAACGTATCCAGGCGGGTCTTGAAGACCTCCAAGAAAGGAGGCTCCACAACCCCTCTGGGCACCCTGTTCCACTGCTCCGTCACCCTCACAGTGAAATAGTTTTTTCTTATGTTTAAATGTAACTTTTTGTCTTACAGCTTCATCCCATTACCTCTTGTCCTGTTGCTAGATACCATCGAAAAAAGGGATGCCCCAACCTCCTGACATCCACCGTTTATATACTTGTAAATATTAAGGAGATCCCCCCTCGGTCTCCGCTTCTCTAGACTAAACAGCCCCAGTTCCCGCAGCCTTTCCTCATGTGAAAGATGTTCTAGTCCCCTGGTCATCTTGGTGTCCCTGCGCTGGACTCTCTCCAGAAGTTCTCTGTCCCTCTTGAGCTGAGGAGCCCAGAACTGGACACAGTACTCCAGATGAGGCCTCACCAGGGGGAGCAGAATCTCCCTCGACCTGCTGGCTACACTCTTCTTGATGCATCCCTGGATGCCGTTGGCCTTCTTGGCCACAAGGGCACATTGGTGGCTCATGTTCAGTTTATAATCAACCAGGACTCCCAGGTCTCTCTCTGCAGAGCTGCTCTCCAGCAGGTCAAGTCCCAGCCTGTACTGGTGCATGGGGTAATGTCCTGGTTTGAGCTAGGACTGAGTTAATTCCTATGAGGAACCAGGAAGGGGTACAGTCTGAGCAGCTGACCCAGGCTGGCCAGCAGGTATTCGATACCATCCTAACATCATGCCCAATGTATAGGTGGGGAGCTAGCCGGAAGGAGCTCTCTTCCGGGGTTGCCGTTTTTCGGTTGCCGGTCCGGAGCGGTCGCTTAGGTCGGGTCCCCGGTGGTGAGCAACTGTGCCATTCACCAGTTTTCTTTTTCACCAGTTTTTCACCAGTTTTCTTTTTCACCAGTTTTCTATTTTTGTTATAGTTATTCCACTTCAACTTTCCCTAGTAGATTGTTCTTGTATCAACTTATGTGGGCTCTTTTACATTTTTTTCCGATCCCCTCTGCGTTCCACCAGGAGAGGGAGGAGTCGTGTTCTTTTTTTCTGTCATGGTTTGACATGACAGCCTTTTCTGGTATGGGGGAAGGGGCTGCAAAGATGGCTCCTGCAAGAAGTTGCTCACAACTCTCCCCAGTTCAGAAAAGGCTCACTTCTGGGGCTGAGCCAATTAGACGCCTCCACGATCACTTTTTAAGAAGAAGCCGGAAGGGGAGGTGTCTTCCTCCATCTTCTTTCCTTCTTCTGCCCCTTTTCTCTCTTCTTCTGGCTGGTGGTGGTGCAAGGAGTAGGAACGGTGAGAGAAACAACCATGCGGACTCCAAGGTCAGTGATGAAAGGGAGGAGGTGTGCTGTAGCAGAGACTCCCCTGCATTCTATGGAGAGAACTGGTGAAGCTGAGATTTATTTTCATTTCTTTAAAGACCCCGAGCCAGGGACAGTGATTTTGGCCGGAGGAGGCCTTGTCCCGAAGGAGGGGCTCTTTATCACTATGGCCGGAGGAGGCCTTGTCCCGAAGGAGGGGTCCTTTATCACTATGGCCGGAGCAGGCCCTGTCCCGAGGAAGGGACCTTGCAAGTGCAGAAACTGCAACCGCGGTGAAGAATCCACGTCAGAGATATTCACCAAGGACTGCGTCCCGAGGAAGGGACCTTGCAAGTGCAGAAACCGCAACCGCGGTGAAGAATCCACGTTAGAGATATTCACCAAGGACTGTGTCCCGTGGAAGGGAACCTGTATCGGCAGAAGCCGCAGCTGCTGGGAACAACCCACACCAGAGAAGTTTGTTAAGGACTGTGTTCCGGGGGAGGAACCCCGTGTTGGAGCAGGGGAAGAATGCCAGGAGTCATCCTCATCTGAGAAGACAGAAGCGGCAGAGCCCATCTGTGAGAGACTGACCACATCCCCCACTCCCTGCCCCCCTGAGCCGTTGGAGGGGGGAGGAGGTAGAGATATCGGGAGCAGTGAGCTGGGCCCGGGAAGAAAGGAGGGATGGGGGAGGGAGATCTTAAAGTGCTGGTTGTAATTTTCTCATCATCCTACTCCCTTTTTGCTTTTATTCTGTTCTGTTTCTTGTAGAATAAACTTTCCTACTTTCCTCTCTAAGTCGAGTACTAGAGTCTGTTTTGCCCAGAACCATAATTGGCAGTGAGCCCTCCCTGCCCTTGTCTCAATCCACAACAACCTTGCTTATCTTTTTACTCCCATTTCGCTGGGTCCTCCGCCATCTTAACGAGGGTAGGGGTGAATGGGGGCATCGAGCGAGAAACTGTCGTGGTGCTGTTGTGCTAGCTGGGCCAAACCACGACATTTCTTTTCCCCCTTTGCCCCGGCTGGGCAAAACCACGACAGGTTGTTCCTTCCCAGATGCAGGACTCTGCACTTGTCCTTGTTGAACATCATGAGGTTCCTCTCTGCCCAACTCTCAAGCCAGTTGAGATCCTGCTGAATGGAAGCACAGACTTCTGGGGAATCAGCCAGTCCTCCCAGTTTGGTGTCATCAGTGAACTTGCTGAGGACACACTCTGTCCCCTCATCCAGGTCGTTGATGAAAACGTTGAACGAGACTGGCCCCAGAACCGATCCCTGTAGAACTCCAGTGGCCACAGGCCTCAAACAGGATTTCCCCTTGATGAATCTATGTTGACTCCCCTCCATAACCACCTTTTCCTTCATATGTTTAGCGACAACATTCAGGATGAGTTGTTCCATCCCCTTTCCAGGGATGGAGGTGAGGCTGACCGGTCTGTAGTTTCCCGGGTAGTCCTTCCTGCCCTTTTTTGAAGACTGGAGTGACATTGGCCTTTCTCCAGTCCTCAGGCACCTCGCCTCTCCTCCATGATTGCTCAGAAATGATGGAGAGCGGCTTAGCAATCACATCAGCCAGCTCCCTCAGCACTCTAGGATGCATCCCGTCAGGACCCATTGACTTATGAGTCTTAACCTTAGCCAACAAGTCTTTAATCTCTTCCTCTTCCACCCAGGACAAGTCTTCTGCTGTCCAGGACATCCTACTATCCATGCTGGACTGGGCTTCCCCAGGGCCGGCCTTGGTCGCAAAGACTGAAGCAAAGAAGACATCCAGTAGTTCGACCTTCTCTGCATCCTCGGTCACCAGGGCACCCTCTGTGTTTATCAGTGGGCCCACATTCCCCCTCATCTTCCTTTTGCTGCTGATGTACTTGAAAAATGCCTTATTACTGTCCTTAATTTCCCTGGCTAAATGCAATTCTAGAAAGGCTCTAGCCTTCCTAGTTGCACCCCTGCATGCCCTGGCAATGTTCCTATACTCTTCCGAAGAAGCCAGCCCCTGTTTCCACCTCTGAGAGATGGCTGCTCTCTGCCTGAGTTGTCCCAGCAGATCCTTGCTCATCCATGGAGGCCTCCTACCTCCTTTTCCTCCTTTCTTGCATGTTGGGACACACTGATCCTGGGCTTGGAGGAAGTGGTGCTTGAAGACTGACCAGCTCTCTTGGGCACTTCTACCTTCTAGGATGTTATCCCATGAGATCTGTCCAAGCAGGTCCTTGAAGAGGCCAAAGTCATCTCTCCTGAAATCCAGGGTCACAGTCCTGCTTTGTGTCCTGCCTCTTCCACACAGGATCTTGAACTCTACCATCTTATGGTCGCTGCAGCCGAGGTTGCCTCCAACCTTCACATCCCCAACCAGGCCCTCTTTATTCGTCATTACCAGGTCCAGCAGCACACCCCACCTCATTGGTTCCTGATTGTTGACGAAGTTATCATCAACAATCTGTAGGAACCTCCTGGACTGTGTGCGCTTGGCTGTGTGGCTTTGTCAACAAATATCAGGGAGGTTGAAGTCTCCCATGAGGACCAGGGATTGTGATCATAAGGCAACTCTCAACTGTTCATAGGAGGCCTCATCCCCTTCCTCCTCCTGATCAGGTGGTCTGTAGCAAACTCCTACAACAATATCGCCTACCTTGCCCTGCCCCTTAATTTTCACCCATAAGCACTCAGTCTGCCCCTCATCCCCACCCAGGCACAGTTCAGTACACATTAATTGCTCCCTCACCTAGAGAGCAACTCCACCTCCTCGCCTTGTCAGTCTGTCCTTCGTAAACAATACACAGCCCTCCATGGCTGTGCTCCAGTCATGACAACTGTCCCACCACGTCTCTGTGACCGCAATGAGGTCGTAGCCCTGCATCTGCACCCACATCTCCAGTTCCTCCTGCTTATTCCCCAGGCTGAGTGCGTTGGTGTAGAGGCAAAGCAGAGGCTTACTCAAACACGCAGGTTTCCCTGGACGGATCCAGGAGGTTCCTCCGCGATTTGACTTTCCCTCAGGGTGCTCAGCCTTCTGCATCTCAGCACGGTGTGCAGATGAGGAGCACTTATCATGGTGTTCCCTGTCCTGCCCTGTTTCCCTGCTAGAGAGGATAGCTTGTTCTATGTTGCTTCTCCCCCCATCCCCCAAGTCCCCTAGTTTAAAGTCCTCTTTATCAAGTTTGCTAGCCTATTCCCAAATATTGCAGTGCCCTTAGGGGAGAGATGAATTCCATCCTGTCCTATCAAGTTATAGTTGCCAAAGAGAGATCCGTTGTCGTAAAATCCGAAACCTTCCTGCTGGCACCAGCCTCTTAGCCAGGAGTTAACTTGACTGATTTTTTCATTGTTGACTTCCCCTTTGTCTCTGGTGAACAGGATGGAGGAGAAAATAACCTGAGGCCACCTACCTTTCACTTTCTCCCCCAAGATTTTAAACTCCTTTTTGATTCTGGAGATATTGTGTCTCATTACATCATTCATCCCCACATGGAACAGGAGTAGTGGATAGTAGTCCGCGTCCCTGACGAGCCGTGGCACTCTCTCAGCCACATCGCTGATCTTGGCCCCTGGCAGGCAGCACACCTCCCGCGACTCCTTATCCGCTCCTCAGATGGGTCTCTCAGTGCCCCTTAGCAATGAGTCACCCACAAGTACCCATCGCTTCTTTCTATGGTGCCCGTTACCTGATGCTGGTGGAGCAGCTGATGGTGGGTTGTTTGCTGGGATTTCCCCTTCTGGAGCTTGCTCATCAAAGTCTCTTGTCGCCAGTGCCTCATACTTATTTGTAGTTGGCACTCTGGAAGGAGGATTTTGAAGACGAGCCCTTGTCCTTCTTTCTTTTGTTACCAGGGTCCAAGGCATATTGGATTCACTGGAGGCTTGTACCTGATTGTGGAAGACTATCAGACTATCTCCACCTCTGCCCTTCTAATACTACAGAGTCTACCAACAGTTTCCTGCAACTCTTTCACCAGGCACGGCAGTTCTTGAACTTGAGGGCACCTATGACACATAGTTACTTCAGAAGCATAGGTCCCTAAGCATCCTAAACACTCTCTGCACTCCACCTGCACTGAAGCGTCTGTACTAACTGGCTCTGTCTGGGTGGATGCATCGAGCTTCACCAGGGTGTTGTCCACCTGAGCCTTGGCTTTAGCCTTCAGGTGAGTGCCCACCACCTTGCTAGATTGAAGCAGGGGCACTTACCTGACTTCCGTCTCTCTGTGTGGGCTGTGGGGTCGTACCTTGCCCATGCGAACTGCCTTTGGAGTCACGTTTTCTACCTGGGCAGCAATGTCCTGACAAAATACAGCAGCCCACATGGATTTACCCCTGGGTTGCCAATTGGTCTTCTTTCATTGCTGTAGCCATCCCCACTTGGCCTTAGCCACCATCCAGGAGTCAGTGTAAAGACAGAGTACTGACCACTTTTCTTGTTCAGCAATCTCTAGGACTAGTTGGATGACTTTCACCACTGCAAACTGACTTGACCCACCTCTTCCAGTGTCTTCAATGACTTGTCAAGGGGGACTCCACACAGCAGCTTCCCACTTATGATGTTTTCCTGTCACATGACAGGATTCATCAGTAAACAAAGCATAATGCTTTTCGTCTTCTGATAACTCATTACATGTCTCTTGGGACACAAGTCACCTCCTCAGGAAATGTTCCAGAATCTCTGCCTTATGGCCAGTCTGTGATGTCCTCCAGGATTCCTGGGCAGGTGGGCTTCCCCAGTTGAGCCCATTGCATGATCAACACTATCCACTTACTCGATGTAGCACTGCTTGCATGATGCATAGAGGGGATGTTTCCTTTGAACATCTAGTGTAGCACAGGCAGTTGCAGTGTCAAGAATAATAGAATTGTTTGGTTGGAAAAGTTCTTTAATATTGAGTCCAACCACTAACCTAACACTGCCAAGCCCACCACTAAACCATGTCCCTCAGCATTTCATCTACACATCTTTTAAATATTTCCAGGGATGGTGACACTACCACCTCCCTGGGCAGCCTGTTCCAGTGTTTAATAATCCTCTCAATAAAGAAGTTTTCCTAATAACCAATCTGAACCTCCCCTGGTGAAAATTAGAGGCTGTTTCCTCTTGTCCTATGGTTCATTACTTCGGAGAAGAAACCTACCCCCACCTCACTGCAACCTCCTTTCAGGTAGTTGTAGAGAGTGATAAGGTCTCCCCTTAGCTCCCTCTTCTCCAGACTAAACAACCCCAGCTCCCTCATAAGATTTGATTTCCAGACCCTTCACTAGATTCTTTGTCTGGCTCTGGAAACACTCCAGCACCTCAATGCCTTTCTTGTAGTCAGGGGCCCAAAACTGAACATAGTATTCAAGGTGTGGCCTCACCAGTGCCTAGTACAGGGGACATAATCACTTTGCTGGTCCTGCTGATCACACTATTGCTAATACAAGCCAGGATAGCATGGGCCTTCTTGGCCACCTGGACACACTGGTGACTCATACTGAGACAACTGTCAAACCCCTAGGTCCTTTTCTGCTGGACAGCTTTCCAGTCACTCCGTCCCAAGCCTGTAGCATTACCTGGGGTTGTTGTGGCTCAAGTGCAGTACCCATCAAATGGTGTTGTTGAACCTCATACAATTGGCCTCAGCCCATCGGTTCAGCCTGTCTAGGTCCCTCTGAAGAGCCTTTCTGTCCTCAAGCAGGTCTACGTTCCTGCCGTGCTTCTTATCATCTGTGAACTTACTGAGAGTGCACTTGATCCCGTCGTCCAGGTCATTGATAAAGATATTAAACAGAGCTGACCCCAACACTGAAACCTGGGGAACACCACTGGTGACTGACTGCCAACTGGATTTAACTCCATTCACCACCAGTCTCCCCATTGCCAGGGCATGCAGGGGTGCAACTAGGAAGGCTAGAGCCTTTCTAGAATTGCATTTAGCCAGGGAAATTAAGGACAGTAATAAGGCATTTTTCAAGTACATCAGCAGCAAAAGGAAGATGAGGGGGAATGTGGGCCCACTGATAAACACAGAGGGTGCCCTGGTGACCGAGGATGCAGAGAAGGTCGAACTACTGGATGTCTTCTTTGCTTCAGTCTTTGCGACCAAGGCCGGCCCTGGGGAAGCCCAGTCCAGCATGGATAGTAGGATGTCCTGGACAGCAGAAGACTTGTCCTGGGTGGAAGAGGAAGAGATTAAAGACTTGTTGGCTAAGGTTAAGACTCATAAGTCAATGGGTCCTGACGGGATGCATCCTAGAGTGCTGAGGGAGCTGGCTGATGTGATTGCTAAGCCGCTCTCCATCATTTCTGAGCAATCATGGAGGAGAGGCGAGGTGCCTGAGGACTGGAGAAAGGCCAATGTCACTCCAGTCTTCAAAAAAGGGCAGGAAGGACTACCCGGGAAACTACAGACCGGTCAGCCTCACCTCCATCCCTGGAAAGGGGATGGAACAACTCATCCTGAATGTTGTCGCTAAACATATGAAGGAAAAGGTGGTTATGGAGGGGAGTCAACATAGATTCATCAAGGGGAAATCCTGTTTGAGGCCTGTGGCCACTGGAGTTCTACAGGGATCGGTTCTGGGGCCAGTCTCGTTCAACGTTTTCATCAACGACCTGGATGAGGGGACAGAGTGTGTCCTCAGCAAGTTCACTGATGACACCAAACTGGGAGGACTGGCTGATTCCCCAGAAGTCTGTGCTTCCATTCAGCAGGATCTCGACTGGCTTGAGAGTTGGGCAGAGAGGAACCTCATGATGTTCAACAAGGACAAGTGCAGAGTCCTGCATCTGGGAAGGAACAACCTGTCGTGGTTTTGCCCAGCCGGGGCAAAGGGGGAAAAGAAATGTCGTGGTTTGGCCCAGCTAGCACAACAGCACCACGACAGTTTCTCGCTCGATGCCCCCATTCACCCCTACCCTCGTTAAGATGGCGGAGGACCCAGCGAAATGGGAGTAAAAAGATAAGCAAGGTTGTTGTGGATTGAGACAAGGGCAGGGAGGGCTCACTGCCAATTATGGTTCTGGGCAAAACAGACTCTAGTACTCGACTTAGAGAGGAAAGTAGGAAAGTTTATTCTACAAGAAACAGAACAGAATAAAAGCAAAAAGGGAGTAGGATGATGAGAAAATTACAACCAGCACTTTAAGATCTCCCTCCCCCATCCCTCCTTTCTTCCCGGGCCCAGCTCACTGCTCCCGATATCTCTACCTCCTCCCCCCTCCAACGGCTCAGGGGGGCAGGGAGTGGGGGATGTGGTCAGTCTCTCACAGATGGGCTCTGCCGCTTCTGTCTTCTCAGATGAGGATGACTCCTGGCATTCTTCCCCTGCTCCAACACGGGGTTCCTCCCCCGGAACACAGTCCTTAACAAACTTCTCTGGTGTGGGTTGTTCCCAGCAGCTGCGGCTTCTGCCGATACAGGTTCCCTTCCACGGGACACAGTCCTTGGTGAATATCTCTAACGTGGATTCTTCACCGCGGTTGCGGTTTCTGCACTTGCAAGGTCCCTTCCTCGGGACGCAGTCCTTGGTGAATATCTCTGACGTGGATTCTTCACCGCGGTTGCAGTTTCTGCACTTGCAAGGTCCCTTCCTCGGGACAGGGCCTGCTCCGGCCATAGTGATAAAGGACCCCTCCTTCGGGACAAGGCCTCCTCCGGCCATAGTGATAAAGAGCCCCTCCTTCGGGACAAGGCCTCCTCCGGCCATAGTGATAAAGAGCCCCTCCTTCGGGACAAGGCCTCCTCCGGCCAAAATCACTGTCCCTGGCTCGGGGTCTTTAAAGAAATGAAAATAAATCTCAGCTTCACCAGTTCTCTCCATAGAATGCAGGGGAGTCTCTGCTACAGCACACCTCCTCCCTTTCATCACTGACCTTGGAGTCCGCATGGTTGTTTCTCTCACCGTTCCTACTCCTTGCACCACCACCAGCCAGAAGAAGAGAGAAAAGGGGCAGAAGAAGGAAAGAAGATGGAGGAAGACACCTCCCCTTCCGGCTTCTTCTTAAAAAGTGATCGTGGAGGCGTCTAATTGGCTCAGCCCCAGAAGTGAGCCTTTTCTGAACTGGGGAGAGTTGTGAGCAACTTCTTGCAGGAGCCATCTTTGCAGCCCCTTCCCCCATACCAGAAAAGGCTGTCATGTCAAACCATGACAGAAAAAAAGAACACGACTCCTCCCTCTCCTGGTGGAACGCAGAGGGGATCGGAAAAAAATGTAAAAGAGCCCACATAAGTTGATACAAGAACAATCTACTAGGGAAAGTTGAAGTGGAACAACTATAACAAAAATAGAAAACTGGTGAAAAAGAAAACTGGTGAAAAACTGGTGAAAAAGAAAACTGGTGAATGGCACAGTTGCTCACCACCGGGGACCCGACCTAAGCGACCGCTCCGGACCGGCGACCGAAAAACGGCAACCCCGGAAGAGAGCTCCTTCCGGCTAGCTCCCCACCTATACATTGGGCATGATGTTAGGATGGTATCGAATACCTGCTGGCCAGCCTGGGTCAGCTGCTCAGACTGTACCCCTTCCTGGTTCCTCATAGGAATTAACTCAGTCCTAGCTCAAACCAGGACATTACCCCATGCACCAGTACAGGCTGGGACTTGACCTGCTGGAGAGCAGCTCTGCAGAGAGAGACCTGGGAGTCCTGGTTGATTATAAACTGAACATGAGCCACCAATGTGCCCTTGTGGCCAAGAAGGCCAACGGCATCCAGGGATGCATCAAGAAGAGTGTAGCCAGCAGGTCGAGGGAGATTCTGCTCCCCCTGGTGAGGCCTCATCTGGAGTACTGTGTCCAGTTCTGGGCTCCTCAGCTCAAGAGGGACAGAGAACTTCTGGAGAGAGTCCAGCGCAGGGCCACCAAGATGACCAGGGGACTAGAACATCTTTCACATGAGGAAAGGCTGCGGGAACTGGGGCTGTTTAGTCTAGAGAAGCGGAGACCGAGGGGGGATCTCCTTAATATTTACAAGTATATAAACGGTGGATGTCAGGAGGTTGGGGCATCCCTTTTTTCGATGGTATCTAGCAACAGGACAAGAGGTAATGGGATGAAGCTGTAAGACAAAAAGTTACATTTAAACATAAGAAAAAACTATTTCACTGTGAGGGTGACGGAGCAGTGGAACAGGGTGCCCAGAGGGGTTGTGGAGCCTCCTTTCTTGGAGGTCTTCAAGACCCGCCTGGATACGTTCCTATGCGACCTGGTCTATGTGGACCTGCTTTTGCAGGGGGGTTGGACTAGATGATCTCTAAAGGTCCCTTCCAACCCCTACCACTCTATGATTCTATGATTCTATGTCATGTAGATAGATACTCATGTGCCCAGAAGCTTTTAAAGACAGAGACAAAAAGAAATTCAGAGCACATGCTCAGTGAGGGGTGGTTGCACCTTGGAGACTGAGATGTCCTTTGCCTTTGGGATGGAGGTGTGTATTATAATGACATTATAATGAGCAAAGTTCCCCCAAAGGACAAGATTTTGACAAAAAATGGAAAACTGTTGTCTCAGGGTAGCAATTAGGCAGCTTATCGGTTCCATGGTACCATCAAGTTCCCATCCCTGTGGTGATATCACAGAGTCCAGCTCTTCCAGAGGCTCCAGGTGAAACCTCGCTCCCCAGCTGCAGTGTAGAGGACATTTTGCACAGCTAGTCCTTATCGGACAGGCCCCAGAGCTACTGCATGAGTTATTTCCTGTTTGAAATGCTCAAAGGCTTGTTGTTGTTCCAGGCCCCAGTCAAAATAGTTCTTGTGAGCCACTTGATAGAGAGGGCTCACAAGCTGACTATAACCTGCAATATGCGTTCTCCAGAACCCCACAAGGCCTAGGAAAGCTTGTGTTTCCTTCTTGTTAGCTGGTGGGGACATAGTTGCTATCTTATTCACCACATCCATAGGCTCATGACGGCATCCATCCTGCCCTTTTATTCCCAAGAACCGAATCTCCTGTGCAGGTTCCTTGTTCTTGCTTTTCTTTATGGCAAAACCAGCTTTCAGAAGATTCTGAATGACTCTTTTTCCCTTCTCAGAAACTCCTTCTGCCTTGTTGCCCCACGTGATGCTGTCAGCGATACATTGTAGATGTTCAGGGGCATCACCTTGTTCCAGTGCAGTTTGGATTAGTCCATGACAGATGGTAGAGCTGTGCTTCCACCCCTGGGGCAGTCGATTCCAGGTTATTGGACACCCTTCCATGTGAAAGTAAACTGTGGCCTGCACTCTGCTGCCAAAGGGATTGAGAAAAACGCATTGGCAATGTCAATGGTAGCGTACCAGCTGTCTGCCTTTGACTGCAGCTCATATTGGAGCTCTAACATGTCTGGTACAGCAGCACTCAGTGGTGACGTTATTTCATTCAGGCCATGATAGTTGCCGCGATGGAGAGACGGAGACGCAACTTGATACAAGCAAAGTGTCCGCTTTATTGAATACAAGCAACATTTTTATATCTTTTCGGAGTCAACGCGTTACATGCTGATTGAACCATTCACTTAATTAGCTCATACATATTGCAAAAGCTAAGCTCCTAATAGGCTGACAAAAAGGCACACGATTTCTCCAAAGGGCTTATTGTCTCCCAAGATTAGATAAGTTTCAAGGTTTTCTTAGCAGTCTCATAGCAGTCTGTTACTAAGCACCACGTCCCTATCTCAAGTTTTCTGCCTCCCCGCCAAATTCCTGTTCTTTCCCACGTACTTCTACATACTATGCTTTTCACTACCCTCAGCATTTTTCCATGCTAGCACAACAAGGCCTAAAGATCAAAGCTAACTAATATTCTATAGTCTTAACTAAATTATATTTCTATATGAACCACAATAGTCTACTGTTAACCTCCACTCTCCGTCAAGCTTTTGCACTGGCCATATGGGACTATTAAAAGGTGAGTCTTGTCGATCACTCCTTGGCTCTCCAGTTGATGAACCGGCTCACGAATGGGTGTCAGGGCATCTCGGTTGGTGCGATATTGCTGCCGGTGCACCGTTCTGGTAGTGATAGGCACCTACTGTTCTTCAACTTGCAGCGATCCCACAACAAAGGGACCTTCCAAGAGGCCAGGAAGGGTAGATAGCTGCAGCACTGAGGTCAGGCTGACAGGCCTGTAGTTCCCAAGATCCTCCTTCCAGCCCTTCTGGTGGATGGGTGTCACATTTGCTAACTTCCAGTCCACTGGGACCTCCCCAGTAGGACTGCTGATAAATGATCCCTGAGGTTGTTTAAATCCCATATGGTTGTCTCAGAAACGCCTCAAGAGAGCTGCCGACTGGGTCCCTCTGCTCTTCCTCGGGTTGCCCTGGCTCTGGGAACCTCTTGTCCTCCTCAATCTAGCGCTCAGCTGCAAAACTGAGTCTTGTCCCTGCCGTGTTCTTCACCTAGGGAATTATTATGGAACAAAACAGATTCTGTGCATATTGGCCACATTCCACCCTAAAAGTTTCCTTAATGCTATACCTTCTTTTAAAATGTGGGTATATGTTCAGTTTCATTAAGTCCTAATACATTTCGATAAGTCACCTCTAGTAATTATTCCACATATGCTGCACAGTCAAATTGGCAAAAATAATTTAGTTAATCAGAAAAAGTAACTTGTTTGCTAACACTCTGAAATACAGTATACTTTCATTGAACTTCAAGAGTAAAATATTGTATTAACACTCTCATAAAAAATTACATTGTTAAGTGCTTTTGTCAAAAGACTTGGAGAGAATTAACTTGGAGTTAGATTTTTATCACAGAATTTTCAAATTCCTCAGGTCTCATGGCATGGAAACACTGTGCTGCCTTAAGACCCATGGGTGTGGTTGAAAGGTAACTCCTAGTATTTTCTCCCTGCCATCACAGGCTAAATTGTTCACTCAAACCAAATCAGCAGGCTGGCATTTCAAAACATTTTTTGACCCAGAATAAGGGGCTTTAAATTTTTTACCACTAGAAACAAAGAGAACTGTGATATGAGGTTGGGGTCTTTTACTCCTAGAACTTTTATACTGAGAAGTATTTATACCAAGAGTAACAAAAATCCATCATTGTGTTTCAGAGAAACACAAAGTATGTGAAGCATGTTGTTAATATTGCATAATCATCAGTTTCTTTTTTGATGCTGATTTTTCTAGTGAGCAAAGCTTTTTCTTTGCCAAGAGAAACCTCCCCCCCCTCTCTATTTGCTAGCATGGCTTAAGAAATACTGCTGGCCGATCCCTGTAGGGCACTCAAGAGCCACAGAAAACTTCAGTGCCATGTTCATTGCTTTAGCAGCATAAGGTTATGCTATAGAAAGGGCTTTTGAAAGATGACCATCTTCACCTTTGTGCTTATTTTTGTGGGATGCACAGTGCTGACTATCTGACAATTACTTGAAATTCTATAGCAAAAAGATGGAAGAAACATTTTGCTGTCTTAATCTATTTCCTTCGATTTTTCCATCTTCCCATATAATCTGAAAACGCATTTTCTAGACATACATCGTCAGGTAATATATGGGAAACAAATGGACTAATTCTTATCTTTTAACTCAACACTGACTGAAGTTCAAGACAAACTATGAAGCACATAGTGAATATTCATCATTTACAACAAGTACTCTCCTGTAACACAAGTAATATAGAGAAAGGAAATGTTGTTCCTTATGCATACTTATATAGCACATTTTTACATAGGACGTCTTAAAAATTCATCAGAAATGGCTCAGGTTATATTTCTTTAAGAAAACACTTTATATTTTTTATATTTTATATTTTCAACAAACATGGAAGGTCGACATTTGTTTTTACAAAGGCCATTAGATCTCAGTATGTCCAATACGCAACTTTACAGTAATTGCCGTTTTATATTATTTTATTTTAAAATTACTTATAGTAAGACATTGTTTTGGGTTTTTTTCCTAGATTTTGATTATGAAACAATTTCCCTCTCTGCTTCCAAGGCATATCAAATTTATTGTTTCTTCCATTTAATTCAATCATACCTAGAATCAGGAGACAATAAAACTGGGGTAAACTCTACATAAAATCAAGAAGCGTCAAAGCCTAGGAGACAGATAATACTCACTTAAATGTAGCAAGGATTTCACTAACACCTGCAAGATCAGGGTTTTATTTTTTTCCCTTCAAAGTGCTTCCCTTAAGGTTCATTCCATTTAAGACTTTGGCTTCCTTAAAGAAATGGATCTACTGCCTGGCCCTCACATAAATGACCTTTCAGAGGGTAATTCTGCCCTGATTTACACCTTTTGTATACCACAGAAGTTTCAGTACAAAGTCAGAGAGAAATTTGTCCATGAATTCAGGTCTAATCCATGTAGGTTTGGATTTTTTTCCCCTCCGTTTTCCCCTATTGTATATTCAGTCACTTTGAAATAACATTCATTCAATCATTCGGTAACTTTGAAATAACTTTAAGCAGTATTTAATTCCTTTATGTATGGAATGATTTCCAAATAAAAAATTAAACATGGTAGAGACACAATACTAGGAAGACAGATAGTAACTTACCTGGGTCAACTCTAGTGGACACAATAGCTAAAGCTTAGGGAAACACATGTGGACACCACATGGGGGATCCATATATACTGTCAGGGGAAAAACAAACTTCTGAAAAATCTATTTCAAAAGCATAGCTGTTATTTGTGTAAAACTATCGCCTGTCCCATCACTCAGTGTAGTTTTGATTAAGTGTAGAAGTCCCAGGAAATCAGTTAACATTGCCCAATTTTTAAACTATTTCAAAATCATAATTGATGTCCTAACAGCTGCATTGGGACATCGAAAGGACCACACATCAGATGAAGAAGGCTGGAATGCAGTAGGCTCTGGCTTCTCTTCCCACACATGAGCATCTATCTACATGACGTGCCTTCGGAGTCATGTTTTCCACCTGGGCAGCAATGTCCTGCCACGATGAAGCAGCCCAGATGGATTTACCCCTGTGTTGCCAACTGGTCTCAGCCCATTTACCCTAGCACTTGAAAAAGAACCACATATCCTAGTAAAAAGAACAAAAAGGAGTCTGGTGGTGTCATTTAATGATAGAATCTGTATTGATTCCATTGGAGTTCCTGATGAACACAAAGCAAAAAATCAAATAACAGCAGGTTTTGAATCCTTTTTATTTTGGTGGGTGGCAATAAACAAAAATGTGGATTGAATAAATTATATTTATTATAATCAGCAGCAATTAATAAATTGTACAAGGGATGCAATCAAAAGAATCACAGAACAACTAGATGCCGCTAATAGAATGGCATGGGAAAACAAAATAGCTTTAGACATGATATTAGCAGAAAAGGGAGGAATTTGTGTAATGTTAGGTGACAAATGTTGTATCTTTATACCAAACAACACAGCATCAGATGGAACCATAACCAGAGCATTACAAGGACTTACAACATTAGCAGAACAATTGGCTGAGAATTCAGGAATAGATAGTTCTCTTACAGGGCGGTTAGAGTCATGATTTGGGAAATGGAAAGATATGGAGATATCCATTGTTACATCTCTGATAGTAGTTGCAGGAATATTAACAGCAGTTGGATGCTGTATAGTTCCAAGTGTTAGGGGACTTGTACTACTACATTGTCTAAACAAATGCCTTTGGAACCTTACCATGATAAAATGCTCCTTCTCAAAGAACAAGAAGATTTATTGTTAAAAGAGAAGTGCGAAATAGTGTTGTCTAACCTGGAAGCCTCCTACTGAACAATACTTTAAATTGCAAAAAGCAATAATTATATAATAAAAGAAAGGGAGGAGTTGTAGAAAATGTTAATGTTGTTTTTGCAGTTTGGAGCCAACAGAAATTAAGACAAAAGAGCCTCAAATGAAATCGATTTCTTTGTATTGCTACCAGACAGTTTTGAAATCTGATTGTAAAAGGGGACAAATGGACAAAAGGGGGATGGGTGATTAAGATAAGAATTGTAAATAGGAGCAAGACACCTCCTGTGGAGATTCTAGGTAGGCTCCTTGGATAAGTTGCAAACCTTGGAATATCTAATCAATGGGGAAACAAGGGAGGGACAGGAAAAAGCAAGCTGAATGTTCTATCCATCAGGTGTGCCTACTAGCTAGGACACTCACTCTTGCAAGAAGACTAAATAAAAGTGCTTCACTGCAGAGTCAGACCTGAGTCTTTCATGAGAAAATTTGTTTCTTACACTTTATAAAATGTTTTAACAAGGAAAGTGGAGTGAGGAGCAGTTAGGTCTTGAAAGCTTTTGGCCTTATAGACATTATAGATATTTTTCCAGTAAAATCTTTAAATATTTGTCAGTGTGCTTGTGTTGGCCCTGCAAAAGTAAACTGGGAGGGAAATCCTGTTCTGGAATAGTTGGCATGTTCAGTGTCAGTGTGTTTTACTTATGTCTTGTATTGCTTTCAGCCTTGAGCTTAAAGGTGTTGCAAATCTGCTGGGAAGAAAACTTATCTACACAAAGTTAGATAAGCAGAGACGTCCTTTAATTGACAATGCACCGGGGACACGGGAACATTCCCAAAGAATGTAGAACAAAGCATCAAACTTAACACATATGTATACCCAATATTCTTTTGTTCTTTTTTTACTATGCATATAAAGCCCACTTATAATTGTTCATCAAATTTACCCTTTACCTTGATTGGTAATTTGTTACTTTGACACATTCCATCACTCATATCGATTGATCCCTTATTATGCAAGTTATACATATTCATATATGGTACTAATGATCTGGCGCTCAGGGCCAAAATGTTATCTGATGCTCTGGACCAGAATGCTACCTGGCGCTCAGGACCAGAAAGTTACAGGGGTTCGGGACAGTGAACAGTCTAATGGTTAATATAACAAACTCTTTTCTTCCTCTGAAGCAATCACTCCCAACATTGTTCTTAGATGTTTTATGGCTTGCAGGTGTGTGGATCTAAACAATTCCCCTCGTTACCACTCTTGTTTTCATTGTGCCCGATTCCCCATGCATGTTCTTCTCTTTGAGAGTGGCTTCACCAAGGAGGCCTAGTTTTGCTTAGTTGTGCTAACTTACTTATGAATTTTACTTAACAATAACTATTTAATAAAATAAAGTACTTATTTGGCTATTTGTCAAATAAAATACATCTCTGCTTATCTAACTTTGTCTGGCTAAGTTTTCCGCCCCCAGCAGATTTACAAGAAGAAGAGGACGACTCCTCGTATTGTCCCCTGGCACGGGGTCTTTAACGAAGTGAGTCACTGCCCCTGGCACGGGGTCTTCTTTACCAAAATGAGTCTCTGCCGCTGATGTTGGATCTTTAGCAAAATGCAAACAAATCACAGCTTCACCAGTCCTCTCCGTAGAATGCAGCGGAGTCTCTGCTCCAGCACACCTCCTCCTCTCTTTCCTCACTGACCTTGGAGTCCGCATGATTGTTTCTCTCACTCTTCCCACTCCTTGCACCACCACCATCTGGAAAAGAAGAAGGGACAGAAGAAGGAAGAAACAGGAAGAAGCCTCCTCTTCCAGCTTCTTCTTAAAAAGTGATCGTGGAGACGCCTAATTGTCTCAGCCCTAGAAGTGGGTCTGGCTCAGAGCTGGGGAGAGTTTCGAGCAACTTCTTACAGGAGCCATCTTTATAGCCCCTTCCCCATTACCAGAAATGGCTCCATGTCAAACCATGACACATGCATTTGACAGAGGGATCACTTGGTGGATAAGGAATTGGCACCCAAAGAGTTGAGGTAATCAGCTTGATGTCCAAGTGGGGATCAGTGACTAATGGCATTTTTCATGGGTTGGTATTGGGCCTGGCGCTGATTAACATCTTTGTCTGTTACATGGACAGTTTGATTGAGCGCACCTTCAGCAAGTTTGCCCAAGACACCAAGCTGTATGGTGCGGTCGACAGGCTGGAGGGAAGGGACGGCATCCACAGGGACCTGGAGAGGCTGGAGAAGTGGGTCCGTGCAACAAGTTCAACAAGGCCAAGTGCAAAGTCCTGCATCTGCGTCAGGGCAATCCCAAAGACAAATACAGGCTGGGTGGAGAATGGACTGAGGGTGGCCATGGGGAGAAGGACTTGAAGCTTTTGGTGGGTGAAAAACTGAATACAAGCCAGCAGTGTGTGCTTGCAGCCCAGAAAGCCAATCCTATCCTAGGGTGCATCAAAAGGAGGTGATTCTCCTTCTTTACTCCGCTCTCGTGAGACCCCACTGTGTTTAGCCCCCAACATAAGAATGACATGGACCTACCTAGTGGAGCAGGTTCAGAGGAGGGCCACAAAGACGATCAGAGGGCTGGAGCACCTCTCCTATGAAGACAGGCTGAGAGAGTTCGAATTGTTAGCCTGGAGAAGAGAAGGCTCTGCGGAGATCTTATTGCGGCCTTCCAGTACCTAAAGGAGGTCTGCAGGAAAGCCAGAGTGGCGTGTTTTATGAGGGCATGTAGTGATAGGGCAAGGGATAATTACTTTAAACTGAAAGAGGGTAGATTTACATTAGATATAAAGAAAAAGTTCTTCCCTGCGAGGGTGGTGAAGCAGTGGAACAGGTTGCCCAGAGAGGTTGTGGATGCTCCATCCCTGGAAAGGTTTAAGGCCAGGTTGAATGGGGCTTTGAGCAGCCTGGTCTAGTGGAAGGTGTCCCTGTCCATGGCAGGGGGTTGGAACTAGATGATCTTTAAGGTCCCTTCCAACCCAAACCATTCCATGGGTCTATGGAATAAATAAGGACAAAATAACCTCTCACTTTGGAATAACCAAGGACTTTTCTAAACTATCCTTAAAAGTCAACCAGAGCCAGAACTGCTGGCAACAAAACTACAGATCTTTACAAGATCACAGAAGAACTGAGGCTGGAAGGGAACTCTAGAGATCATCTGGCTATTTCTCCTGCTCAAAGCAGGGTCAAAAACCTGAAGTCTTGCCTACCCAATAAACTCTACAGAGATTAATTAAAATGTTGATCTTAACAACAAAAAGTTCCCAAAAAAGAGTGATTTCTGTGGAACCAATCGTTATCCTGTTTACCAGTACAGTCTCCTCCAGGCTATATTTGCTTTCTGGAATTTCCATTAGTTCAGTGAACATATATTTTTTTAACCTATACATAAACAAAACATAACTGACTGCTGCCGCCAGCCTCTCTCCTTCGGCCTCTTCTCGGGCTGATAGGTTCACTCCTTCGGTCTCTTAGGCTGATTTCTAAGGCCTCTGGCTCCAGGTATCTGCACAACAGATAAGCAAATACTGGTACTTTTAAGCACTTTTAACTCTTTGCTTGCAATTTCAGCTCAAATCATGCATATATAGCAAGTGAGGATAGGGATTTAGGGTTAGAAATAAATTAGAAATCTCTGAATTCTGGTATCACTATGGTATAGCGAGGAACCGTGCAGAGAAAAGACAAGCCTTGGTGGAGCAGTCTCCCTAGTCACTTATTATGTTTCTAAAATCTTTATCCAGATAATCCAAGGATTATCAGTGACACCCTGCTTGGCGTAAAAATAATGAAAAAAAGGCCTACAAGACCATATCTCAAAAGAAAGATATGATCAATATCCAGAAATTCTTTGTGGCATATACCCCACACTTCATCCTTTATCTCAGGGCTTTCAGAAATTACCTATGACAAGAAGTTTCCTGAATAAGTAAGAGAAATCTGAGTTTGAGAGACTCCAACGGCCTGTGGCACCCCATGGTCATTTAAATCATTTGTCACATGGGAACACAAGTAGCTTAGGTGTGTGGCAGTAGCATCCCATAGGTACCATTAGAGTTAGAGAAAGGCTTTCAGCCTGGACAACATTCCTGAGTGACCTGATCTAGGCAGACCTGCTTGAGCAGGGGAGTTGGACTAGATGATATTTAGAGGTCACTTCCAACCCCTACCATTCTGTGATTCAGTGATTCTGTGAAGGAACTGACCTACTACAAACTGTATGAGCTGGAAAAATAGCTAAAATTAAAGAAGAATGTCGGAAGTTGAAGTCCGAGGAACTTTTCCAGATAAAAACTGTGTCTAAGATTTGACACAATTACAACCTCCTTTGGCTTGTAATGCAACCGTGCCTATACTAGATTACCTATAGGATGGTTTTTACTTTGTGAAAGGGTTGCATATACTTATGTGTCAGCAATATGACTGGAGGTCCTTGTTCTGTAGGAAGATTGGCACCTTTTACTAAGTAAAAAGGAACTTCAGTGTATAATATTTCAGAACGAGGAGGTTTAGACCTCTCTTGGTTAACCTCCTGGCTTCCCCATTTTAATTGGTTAAAACAAGTGTGTTTATCATTTTGTTTGCTTAAAACTTCCAGTTTCTCTGCACAGTGCAACCCTTTGTGCATATCAAGAAGAAGGTAATATGACACTTAAGATGCCTTTAAGCATAAAAAAAATCTCAAGGGGGGGGGGTGGGTTATGTAACCATAGGTACTTTGTAGTTAGAACTAATATTAAAATCGTATTGACTGAAATAAATATGGACTCAGGACAGACATACCATTCTTTTAAAGTGTGTCCTGGAACAGTAATGGATTTCGGTACCTTGGGGATAGAGATCATTCTTAACAACTTGATGGAGTGGGCCTGGTTACTTTACGTGTAAGGTTTGTTAAGGACTGTGTTCTTGAGGAAGGATCAGAGACTGATAAGGATGGAACCCCCTGCCTTGTCAGGCACCAGAGGACTGATGCAATATCCATACCAGGCAGAGGACCCACCAAATAGAATAACAATATGTGTTATACAAAATTCCGTATAAATCCAGCGCAGAATGTACTGTTGAGAGTGCTGGCTTTGTGGAACTACCCCCTAGCACCCATCTCTGCACAGACACGAAATAAAGCAATATCTCAACTCTGTATGTAGATTGGCTTATTGCACACTGGGCACAAATCTGCTTTTCGGACAACAGATGTGCCTCTGATTCCTGGTATTTCCTGTGAGGTAAGTAGCATCATTTTAATCTCTGGTAGAAGATCCAGGGAGTAGGCATGTTGCCTGACAAGCAGATTCATGCCTGGTGTTCAGTAAGCCAATCTACAAAGAGAGTCAAGATATTGATAATTTATTTGAGGTTTGCACAAACCTGGGAGCTCAGTGGTAATTCCTCAAATCAAGCACACCTGTCAAAAGCTTCTGTGCTGTATTTATACACAAAGGTTACTGAATTCGTACACTCCCCATTTGCTGAAGACGACGGGAGACAAGCCCACCCTGTAGTGCAACAAGTCTCAACTTTATTTGCAAAGATACAGCTCTTTTATAGATACAATAATCAGGCTCATACATATTGCAAAAGCTAAGCTCATCATTGGTTCCCAATTAGGTACACCCCACCCACCCCCCCCCCATTTCAACATACTTCGGATGCTTGTGGCTGCTCAGCCCAAACCAGGCTCCTGATTTTCTCATCCTGTTATCATACCACTCTCTTGCTCTCACGGCCTTGAGCAGGAGTCCAGTAGCTTATCGCTTAGTGCTCACTGCCTAACCAGCTGTATTCTATCATGTCCTCATTTCTCTAGCCAAGTCTCCACAAAACTCCCCACACCCATTATAACCACAGAATCACAGAATCTTAAGGGTTGGAAGGGACCTTGAAAGATCATCTAGTCCGATCCCTCTGCCAGAGCAGAACCACCTAGAGTCGGTCACACAGGAACTCGTCTAGATGAGTTTTGAATGTCTCCAGAGAAGGAGACCCCACAATCCATCTGGGCAGCCCATTCCAGTGCTTTGTCAGCCTCATAGTGAAGAAGCTTTTCCTTATGTTTCTTTGGAACCTCTTATGTTCCAGCTTGTACTCGTTCCCCCTTGTCCTATCATTGGACACCATTGAGAACAGCCTGATTCCATCGTCCCTTACATATTTGTAAACGTTAATGAAATCACCCCTCAGTCTCCTCTTCCCCAAGCTAAAGAGGCCCAGCTCCCTCAGCCTTTGATCATAAGGGAAATGCTCCACTCTTGGTGGCCCTGTGCTGAACTCTCTCCAGCAGCCCCCTATCCTTCTTGAACTGAGGGGCAAAGAACTGGACACAATATTCCAGATGAGGTCTCACCAAGGCAGAGGGAGAGGACAACCTCTCTGGCTGCTAACCACAGCCCTTCTAATACACCCCAGGACGCCATTGGCCTTCTTGGCCACGATGGCACATTGCTGGGTCATGGTCATCCTGCTGTCCACCAGGACCCCCAGGTCCCTTTCCCCCATACTACTGTCTAACAGGTCATTCCCCAATCTGTACTGGTACATGGGGTTATTCTTTCCCAGATGCAAGACTCTATACTTGTCCTTGTCAAATTTCATTAGATTTCTCTCCGCCCAACTCTCCAGCCTGTCCAGGTCTCATGGAATGGCAGCACAGCCTTCTGGTGTGTCAGCCACTCCCCCTAGTTTAGTATCATCAGCAAACTTGCTGACAGTGCCCTCTGTTCCTTCATCAAGGTCATTAATTAATATATTGAACAGTATGAGTCCCAGCACCAACCCCTGAGGGACTACCACCGTCTATCCACCTGGTTACATCTTCATCAAAGGCTATGAATTTGGTCAAACATGACTTCCCTTTGGTAAAATCACGTTGACTGCTCCTAATGACCCTCTTGTCCTTTATATGCATGGAGACTGCACCTAGGATAAGTTGCTCCATCACCTTTCCAGGGATGGAGGTGAGGCTGACCGGTCTGTAGCTACCCGGCTCCTCCTTCTTGCCCTTTTTAAAGACTGGAGTGACATTTGCTTTCCTCCAGTCCTCCGACACCTCTCCTGTTTTCCACAGCTTACTGAAGATGATGGAGAGTGGTCAAGCAATGACTTCCACCAGCTCCCTCAGCACCCGTGGGTGCATCCCATCGGGGCCCACGGATTTATGTACATCCAGATTGCTCAACCAATCCTTAACCCAGTCCTCATCAACCAAACAAAAATCCTCCTTTAACTTGACTTTCTCTGGGGTCTGGGGCTCCTGAGGACAGCCTCCAGCAGTATAGACAGAGGCAAAGGTGGCATTCAGTAACTCTGCCTTCTCTGTATCCTCTGTCACCAGGGCACCTGCCTCATTCAACAGTGGGCCTACATTGCCTCTTGCATTAGTTTTGTCTGTAATGTATTTGAAGAAGCCCTTCTTGTTGTTCTTGACCTTCATTGCAAGGTATAACTCCAATGAGGCTTAAGCATTCCTAGTTACCTCCCTACATCCTGTGACAAGAGTCTTATATTCATCCCAAGTGGCCATTCCTTCCTTCCATGATCTACAGACACTCTTCTTCCACTTGAGTTTGCCCAACAGTTCCCTGTTTAACAATGTGGGTCTCCTGGTTCCTGGTTCTTGATTTCCTGCCCACTGGGATGCTCTGATCCTGAGCCTGGAAAAAGTGATCTTTGAACAGAGAACAACTATCCTGGGCCCCTTTATCTTCTAGTACCCTGTCCCATGGGATTTCCCCTAGCAATTGCTTGAAAAGGCCAAAGTTGGCCCTGCTGAAGTCCAGGGCTGTGATCCTGCTTGGTATTCTGTTCCTACCACACAAGATCCTGAACTCCACCATCTCCTGGTTGCTGCAGCCAAAGCTGCCCTCAACCTTTACTGCTTCAACCAGACCCTGCTTGTTTGTGAGTATAAGATCCAGTAGCTCTCCTCTCCTAGTTGGCACATTCACCATTTGCATCAAGAAGAAGTTATCGTGGATGCACTGAAGGAACCACCTGGACTGTAAGTGGCTAGCCATGTAGGCCTTCCAGCAGATGACTGGGTAGTTGAAATCCCCCATGAGAGCCAGGGCCTGTGACTTTGAGGCTGCTCCCAGCTGCCTGTAGAAGGCCTCATCAACTTCCCCATCCTGATCAGGTGGCCTGTAATAGACACCCACTAGTGTCACACATGCTAGCCTGCTCTAACCCACAAACTATCCATTTGCCTCTCATCCTCACCTGGACAGAATTCAGTACATTCCAGCTGCTCTTTCACATAAAGAGCAACTCCACCACTTCTCCTTGCTGGCCTATCTTTCCTAAAAAGGACATAGCCATCCATGACCACATTCCAGTCATGTGAGCTGTCCCACCATGTCTCTGTAATTGCCACCAGAACATAGCCCCTTGGCCATACACAGACTTCCAGCTCCTCCTGTTTATTCCCCATGCTGTGTGCATTGGCGTACAGGCATTTCAAGAAGGAAGCCAATTGTGTAGGATTCGCCGCCGACCGTGGCTTGGCACCCTTAGGCTTAACTCTAGTGGGCCTGGTTTTATCCCTTTCCCCCTTCAAAACTAGTTTAAAGCCCTTTCTATGAGCCCCACTAACTTGTTTGCAATGATCCTTCTCCTCCCTTCCCTTCCCTTAATAATCATTGATTAGCTATTAGCATACAATTATATTATAATGGCTTATACAATCATTTTACTACTACGCATGCCCAGGGGAAGGGTCTTCACCTGGGCAGGGGTATTTTTGACCCGTGAGTGTGATTTTTAGTATTATAATGAAGGTAGTTCAGTTAAGGATACCCAGCCCTCTCTTCTCTCTGCCAAGTTGGCCTGCTCTTTAGAAACTTAATTAGAATGTCCATTCTGAATCCATAAATTCCAGGACGTTCTTTGCAAGGGATGTTATCTGAATCAGTAGAAGTTAGTTTTAGTTACCTAGTAAGGACTACTTTGATCTGTCTATTGTGATTTTCTTTCATCTGGCAACAGGCAAGACAGAAGTGAGCAGGGGCATGTCCAGAGACAGGCAACAAAGTTGGTAAAGGGTCTGGAAAACAAGTCTTATGTGGAGTTGTGGCATAATTACCTAAGTGACCTGGACATTAAAACTTATATTAAAAATCAGCATTGTTCACCAATTAAGGAAAGGTATAAAATCAAGAAGGCTTACAGGGTGGAGACAGCTGCCGCTGGTATGTGAGGAATCCACAACACAGCAATTCCCTGCAAATACCACGGAGTGTGGAGCAGATTGGAGACTGCGGTCAGACTCTGTGACGATACACGGGAAGGAGATGGTCCTCTAGAACTGATAAGCAGCACTTTTGGTACCCTGAGCAGATGGTCCGTCAAATCTTGACAAAATGTTGTCTTTTGTGTGAACTTTGCTCATTATAATGTCATTTTAACACCAAAACACACCTCCATCCCAAAGGCTACCCGCCTCCAAGGTGCGACCACTCCTTCTTGAGTCTGCGCCCTCAATTTTTTGTAAGCTATACCTTTAAATGCGAAGCGAGAGAATTTTGCACCAATCATAATAAAGGTATTTATGACTAAAGTCACTCAAACTCCACCTCGAAAGTGAAAAAAGGTATAAAAATGGTTAAAGAAAAGGGGGGTGTTGGGGAAGACACCATCGCAAACAAGTCAGGGAAGAGTGCCTCTGACTCCTGGGATCAGCCGACGGACTGAGTCTCTCTTCCCCTCCCCCTTGGGAGGCCTTGGGTGAGACTTAAATTGAGTAATTACTCTTTAACTTTTTATAGACAGGCTGTATTTTGTAACTTTGCACACTGTGTTGCTTATATATTTATTTTTCCATGTGCTTTCTTCTGCAGACAGTCGCTATCACTGGCAATCCATAAGAACCTGTATATCTGTTGCATAAATAAAACTGCACTGTTTAAGTAGCCAGTCGTTTCTCACTGAACGCGACCAAACCCTGGAGTGTGGCCATGCTAGTTCATGAGCATGACTGGACTGAAGGTGCAGTCCACTATCAGTGAATCCAGAGTCCTGATAGTTCACAGGAGGCGAACGTACCTGGACGGGTCGCGGCAAATTGGGCATCACCCAGAATTTAAGCCTAGCCGCACCTAACCTCCCACCTTGGTGAGGAGGGTTAGAACGCAAGGGGGTTTATTTTCTGCCAAACCACTCTGTCCCCTTTTAATGCAGCTGAGGGAGCTGGGGATGTTTAGTCTGGAGAAGAGGAGGCTGAGAGGAGACATGATCACTCTCTGCAACTACCTGAAAGGGGGTTTGTAGTGAAGTCAATCTCTTCTCTCCAGTAATGAATGATAGGGCAAGAAGAAATGGCATCAAGTTGTGCCAGGGAAGGTTTAGATTGGACATTAGGAAGAATTTTTACACCGAGAGGGTTATTAAGCATTGGAACAGGCTGCCCAGGGAGGTGATGGAGTCACCATCCCTGGAGATATTTAAAAGATGCATAGCTGAGGTGCTGAGGGATATGGTTATGGCAGTGTTAGGTTAGGGGTTGGACTTGATGATCTTAAGGGTCTTTTCCAACCATAATGATTCTACGATCCTGGAGCTGGAATGGGTGAGACACTGGAGGAAATGGCACTGCAGCAACTGAGCACTGGGTGAAGGTAGCATGGATTCACAGCAATGCCTTCCTGGGCTGGGTATGGTGGAGGGGTGTATTATACCACTGAGGCACCATGAAAAGTTATAGGCTAGTTAATACCAGTGAACATAAAGGACTGTCCACTTGCAGTCTGGTCAAGCTCTGATGTATTTTCCTCTCTTTCTTTACAAAGCTTGCATGTAAGCATGTTAAATTTACAAACAGCAATCAGAATAAAAGTCACCCTGACAGACAGCAAAATAGGCCCTAGTAACCGAGTTCATTCCAGGCAACGCTGTCATATTTTATCCATCCCATCACAGTGAATGTGATCTCCACCAGTCCCAAAAACACACCTGAAAAGGGCATCCCCATTTGACACCAGGACATCAGATCTGTTTGGCTGATAAGAATAGAGGAGAGAAAAGAATAGTTCCATTAGAAGGGACCTACAACAATCATGTAGTCCAACTGCCCGACCACTTCAGGGCTGACCATAAGTTAAAACATGTCAAAATTAAATGAAAGGGCATTGTCCAAATTCTTATTAAACACTGACAGGCTTGGGGCATTGACCACCTCTTTTGGAAAGAAAGTCTTTCCAGTGTTTGATCACCCACTCAGTAATGAAATGCTTCCTGATGTCCAGTCTCTTTGTTTATCCTCTTATTTAATTTAGCATCCACTGATACTTCCTCACTGTGCTCATGCCAGATGGGAAAGGAAGATGCAGCCACTACAGCTTTTCCTGGGCCCCCTTCCAGCTGACGCATCCAACGTATGGAAAGCATATGTTTAGTCAACAGCAGTGCAGTGACTCACTCTCCTTGGGCCACCACTCAAGCTTCAGGAAAATGTGAGGCCATTGCTAGGAGTGCTTTGCAGTGCTCTGAAGCATTAAATTTACAGCCATGCCTGAACCTTTGTTGCATCTCATTCTGCAGTCCAGAGTTTCTGTGGTTTAAAAAATATCAAAGTAAGCTTTCTGATATTTTGCCAAGAAGAAGTAGTGGGTGGGTGGAAGGGTAAGCAGTAACAGGACGTTGAGTGCTGAACACCCTGAGACAGCTCCTGGTTATGGGAGAAAAGTTATTTCAAGCCAGCCAAAACTCGCCAGTTGTTTGAAGGTAACATAATTACTTGTTAATTTCCCCTTAATTACTGACATTTTTTGTTGTGAGATCTCCACTTCTTCCTTGAAGTTTAGACTGAGTAAAGCCAGCATACCCTGAATAGTGCACCATTGCAGGAATGAGAAAGCATCTCCTGTAATGTTAAACCTGGTAAAGCAAGGGATCTTATCCTGTAAGGTAAATTCTGTATTTAGAAGTACCTAGAAGGTCTTTTTACATCCCAATGAATTGTTCTGTTGAAATTCCTTTCTGACAAAAATGTGTGGCTAGTAGACCCCACATTTCCCCTTAATTCCCGAGACTTCACGTTTTAAATTGTCATTGTAATAATGGCAGGATTAACACAGTGTTCTGGCGACAGCTGGTTTGTACTCTGCACACACCCAAGCTGTGGACAGAAGTGTTTTTTCCTACAGGTCTCTTCCTTCTCTGACAGAAGTAAATACCACAGACTTCATGAGGATTGGGCCCTAAGCAAGGATACATCAGGATTGCTTATCCATATCCCATATATTAAACAAACGAATGTTAAGATTTTCTGTTTCCTAACAATTTCAGACTGTTCAGACTTTTCAGTTGCTATTGGAGGGTTCTGATAGAATGTCTTTGTGTAATTCCTTAAGGGGGAAAAAAATCTTCAACTACCTGATCTGTTTTGATTATCATGGCAGAGGAGTACACACAGTACTGAGATTACTCCTCAGGTGGTAGAATGTATAACACTATTTCCTGCTACCAACAGCTCTGGGGAAGCAAGCTTATCCCAAGATTTATAAAGTAAAAATAGCACTAGAACTAGAAGACACACCTTCTTTGAGACTGCTACTTAAAAATCAGTAAAGGTGCCTTTTGTTGTGCATTCATATCACACAGTGTGCCATCAGCTCAGTTCTGAAAGGGGCTGCTCACTGAATTCAATGCCTTAAGAACTGATACTAAATGCAATTGCAGATGTGTCTTTCTCATCTGACAGCAGATAGACCTTGAGGAAAAATTAGTGCTAGACTCCTTTAACAAACATGTCTGGGAAGTTTCCAAAGTCAGTGTTATGGCTCTTCTATTATCAAGGGTGACAACAAATATATTCCAGTTCAGCCCTTCCCCCAGCACCAAGTCTAGTCAGGACTCTGAATCACTTGAGCAAAGTGTTAGGGCTTGCAATGTACTGATTTCATATGACTAAAACTAAATTAGGAAGTTCTGGAATATTAGATAAGCTGTCCTTGTATTGGCAGTTATAGCCAAACCCTAAATCACCTTTAATCTTATATTTGGTAAACTCATTGGAACGAACTTCTGTTACTGCTCTCTGCAAATCAGGGTTTTCCATACTATGAATAATTTTTGTCTGTTCATTGAATCTTCCGGGCTTTCCAACAACCTTTTTAAAACAAGGTCTTTTCCAACCGTCATGATTCTATGATAATAGCTATCTAACTAAAGGTATATATAGATGTAGTGTCACCTTCATTCAAGAAGTATGCAAATGCTATTTGCAACAGGATTGTGCTGGAGCACTTCCACAGTCCTCCACAATGGCTCTTAGATGTTGACTGGAGTCGGAGTTTTTGAAGTCAGGTGTTGCATCATCCCATGGCTGATATTCTTTTCCTCTGGCCTAGGACATGGCTTATGGTCTGTTGAGCAACTGCACAGCAGATCTGGAGAATACAGGTGATTTCTTCCAGCAGCACTTGCCACTTAAATGGGATGGAAAACGCTTACCGTTTGATGTGAAACAAAGTATAAACCAAACTGCTTTTGCTAACTTGCTGATGCTAACTTGTAAACTGTGTCTGCTCGTAGGTAAAGCCATGTAAGTATTAACCAAACTGTGTGTGCTAGGTTGCAAATTGTCTACTTGTGGAGTGAAACTATTTGCGTAAACTTATCTGAAGTTTTAAGGGTCCTTGAATAGAATGGAGTCCAGGTGACTGCCCAGCCGATAAGCCTGCAAGAGACAGTACTACATCCTTGTTAACGAAGATGACGGAAAGAGGACTGGTTCAAGCTAGATGATATTTGTGAAACTGTGAAAAACAGCCAAAGGAGCATGTGCCAAGAGGGAAGGTAAAAAGTTCAGTGTGAGGAAGACATGGGGCCTTCATCTCTGAAGATCACCAAAAGACCCCCCAGATGTCATTGCACATGCTCTGTCTGGGAGGAGCTAATGTAAATGACTGTCATGGTTTGACATGACAGCCTTCTCTGGTAAGGGGGAAGGGGCTGTAAAGATGGCTCCTGTAAGAAGTCACTCAAAACTCTCCCCAGCTCTGAGCCAGACTCACTTCTGGGGCTGAGCCAATTAGACGCCTCCACGATCACTTCTTAAGAAGAAGTCGGAAGAGGAGGCTTCTTCCTGTTTCTTCCTTCTTCTGTCCCTTCTTCTTCTCCGACTGGTGGTGGTGCAAAGAGTGGCAAGAGAGAGAAACAACCATGCGGACTCCAAGGTCGGTGAGGAAAGAGAGCAGGAGGTGTGCTGGAGCAGAGACTCCGCTGCATTCTACGGAGAGGACTGGTGAAGCTGTGATTTGTTTGCATTTTGCTAAAGACCCCGCATCAGCAGCAGAGGCTTATCTTGATAATGACCCCGGATCAGGGGCAGAGACTCATTTTGCTAGAAACCCCGAATCAGGAGCAGAGACTCATTTCGTTAAAGGCCCCGTGCCAGGGGCAGTGACTATGGCCGGAGGAGGCCGTGTCCCATGGGAGGGACCCAATATTCACAGGAGCTGTAACTGTGGGGAAGAACCCACGCCAAAGAAGCTCATTAAACTTATGCCCAGAAGAGGTCATGTCCTGAGGGAGGGACCCTGTATCTGCAGAAACTGCAACCGTGGAAAAGTATCCACGCTAGAGATATTCATTAAGGACTGCATCCCGTGTGAAGAACCCCGCAATCACAGAAGCTATAGCTGCTGGGAGGAACCCACACCAGAGAAGTTCGTTAAGGACTGTGTCCCGTGGGAGGACAAGCCCCCTGAAGTAGCAGGTCCACCTAGATCAGGTCGCATAGGAACGTGTCCAGGCGGGTCTTGAAGACCTCCAAGAAAGGAGACTCCACAACCCCCCTGGACAACCTGTTCCAGTGCTCCGTCACCCTCACAGTGAAATAGTTTTTTTCTTTTGTTTAAATGGAACTTTTTGTGTTCAAGCTTCATCCCATTACCCCTTGTCCTGATGCTAGATACCATCATAAAAAGGGATGCCCCAACCTCCTGACACCCACCATTTAGATATTTGTAAATATTAATGAGAACCCCCAGCAGTCTCCTCTTTTCTAGACTAAACAGCCCCAGTTCCCGCAGCCTTTCCTCGTATGAAAGATGTTCCAGTCCCCTGATCATCTTGGTGGCCCTGCGCTGGACTCTCTCCAGCACTTCCCTGTCCCTCTTGAGCTGAGGAGCCCAGAACTGGACACAGGACTCCAGATGAGGCCTCACCAGGGCAGAGTAGAGGGGGAGCAGAACCGGCCTTGACCTGCTGGCCACACTCTTCTTGATGCATCCCAGGATGCCATTGGCCGTCTTGGCCACAAGGGCACATTGATGGCTCGTGTTCAGTTTATAATCAACCAGGACTCCCAGGTCTCTCTCCGCAGAGCTGCTCTCCAGCAGGTCAAGTCCCAGCCTGTACTGGTGCATGGGGTTGTTCCTTCCCAGATGCAGGACTCTGCACTTGTCCTTGGTGAACCTCATGAGGTTCCTCTCTGTCCAACTCTCAGGCCAGTCAAGATCCCGCTGAACGGCAGCACAGCCTTCTGGGGAATCAGCCAGTCCTCCCAGTTTGGTGTCATAATTGTTCCTCCATAACTTGTTTTATTCTATTAAACCGTTCTTATTTCACACTACATAGGTTCTTTTCCCTTTTCTCCAGTTCTTCCCTTTCCACCAGGAGGGGGAGGAGTCGTGTTGATTGTTTGTTTGTTTTCTTTTCCCAGCTGGGAAAAACCACGACATTAATTGGTACCCAATGTGAGGCCTGCAGGGTTGAGGTAGAACAGAGTGGGCTAAAACAAACTTGTTCTGTATCTTTCTGATACTCTTTAAATAATTGCTGGTCACAATGTTTGTTTATATGTTCACATGGTGGTATTATATGATTTCTTATACGAACTATGTATTCTCTATGATATTGTTTATCACCTTTGGAGAAGGGATGAAAACCATTGTTCTGATATACTGGGTGACATTAGCTTATGATATGGTTGTATCACTGGGTGTGAAGTTAGGCCGGCACTTGTACATGGCTTTGTTGTCACTTCCATGCCTTGGGCACTTCCTCTCAGGACTCAATAATAATAATGACACTCAATTCATGGGAAAAATGGAGGAATATAATTTCTCCCACTACATTGCCTACCCTTATCCCTTTGAGTTGTCTGCAATAGATTTCAACAATTACACTTGGGATGTTCCAACCACCATGGTTTTATTGAAAGGATTTCAAATGCCGCCCAGGTGAGCACATTGTCACCTGGCTGCTCTGATGCTGGGAGAACGGGGCCAACAACTTGGACTTAGAGGGCAGAAAAGCCAGGAAAGTGGGCTCCCTGTCCCAGGATGGGGGCACTGATAAGGCATTTGGAAGACAGACACAAGTCTTCAGCCTCTGCAGACGATTTCTGTTGGGCGTGAATGAAAGATACCCCTTCAAGGAAGATATTACATGCCACCCAGGCAAGCGGACCACCACGGAGAAAGGTATCCAGTACCTGAGGGAGTTAGCTGTGATGGAAATGATTTATAATGAGCATCCACGCACAGACCCAGATGAAGTCCAATGCATGCAATCTATATAGCAAAAGTTCCTATGAATTGCACCATCATCTTATGTCAATTCATAGGTAGTTGTCTCCTGGAGAGAAGAAGAGGGGCAAATGGCGGAGGAAATGGCTGCTCAACTTTGGCAATATGAAGAAAGTCTGTCTTCCTCCCTACAGGCCTGCATCTCAGCTGTAGAGAAACTGTCACAGAAGTTCTACCAATTCATGTCCCCCCTCCACCTGCCCGAGCCCGTACTTCAGCTGTTAGGAATAGGTGCCCCTTTGTTCAAGAGAGGGAATATAGAGGGTACACACCACGAGGCGCTCCATGGTTTTACTCACAAGACCACGGGGAGAACATGAGCAAGTGGGATAGGCCACCTACTCTGGCTCCAAGGGCGTGGGTACGGGAGTTGTGGGAAGAAACAGTTAAAAGAAGCAATTCTCCCTGGAAAAACGCCGCTCCAGTTTCCAGTGAGCAGGCCCTAGACAAGACAGAAGGATTGATTTCAGTTCTGATCCACTCGAGGAAACTTCTGTTTTTTCACACAAAAAGTAAGCAATGACTGTCATGACCAGTATTAGGGAGGCCCTACCTCTGGACAGGTGGAGGAGAGAGACAATCGGGTTTATTGGACTGTGTGGATTCAATGGCCTGACGCATCAGACCCACAAGAGTACAAGGCTCTAGTGGACATCAGCGCACAATGTACTCTGATGCCATCAAGCTAAAAAGGGACAGAATCCATTTGTATTTCTGGAGTGACAGGGGGATCTCAACAGCTATCTTTATTAGAAGCTGAAGTGAGCCTAACTGGGAATGCGTGGCACAAACACCCCATTGTGATGGGCCCAGAAGCTCCACGCATACTGGGCATAGACTACGTCAAGAGAGGGTATTACAAGGACCCAAAAGGGTATCGGTGAGCTTTTGGTGTGGCTGCAGTGGAGACAGAAATAATTGAAAAACTGTCCAGAATGCCCGGCCTTTCAGAGGACCCTTCTGTTGTGGGGTTGCTGATGGTTGAAGAGCAATGGGTGCCAATTGCGACCACAACAGTGCACCAGCAACAATATCGCACAGAGATTCTGTGATTCCCATTCATAAGTTCATTCGGCAATTGGACAGCCAAGGAGTGATCAGCAAGACTCACTTGCCTTTTAACAGCCTCATGAAGCCATGCCATTGCTGAGCGTTGCTGTGCCAGACATGCTGGAATTCCAATATGAACTGGAGTCCAAGGAAGCCAAATGGTATGCCACCATTAATATTGACAATGTATTCTTCTTGTAGAGTGCAGGCCATAGTTCACTTTCACTTGGAGAGGGGTTCAGTATACCTGGAATCGACTGCCCCAGGGGTAGAAAGACAGCCCCACCATCTGCCATGGACTGATCCAGGCTACACTGGAGAAGGGCGAGGCCCCAGAACACCTGCAATACGTTGATGACATCATTGTGTGGGGCAACTCAGCAGAGGAAGTTCTTAAGAAAGGGAAGAAAATAATTCAAATACTTCTCAAGGCTGACTTTGCCATTTAACAAAGTAGGGTTAGAGGAACTGCACAGGAGATCCAACTTTTAGGAGTAAAATGGCAGGATGGATGTCGTCACATCCCAGTGAATGTGATCAACAAAATCGCAGCCATGTCTCCATCAACTAACACAAGCTTTCCTAGGTGTTGTGGGTTTTTGGAGAATGCACATTCCAAATTACAGTATGATTGTGAGCCCTCTCTACTATGTGACACAGAAGAAAAATTATTTCGAATGGAATCCTGAACAGCAACAAAGTTTTGAACAAATTAAACAGGAGATTGTTCATGCAATGGTGTTCGGACCAGTCCAGACGGGTCCAGAAGTTAAAAATGTGCTCTACACCGCAGATGGCTCGAATGACCCTACTTGGAGTCTCAGGCAGAGAGCACCTGGGGAGACTTGAGGCCGACCCCTTGGGTTCTGGAGTCGGGGATACAGAGGATCGGAGGACTGATACACTCCAACTGAGAAGGAGATACTGGCAGCATATGAGGGAGTTGGAGCTGCCTTGGAAGTGATTGGCACAGAAACACAACTCCTCTTAGCACCCCAACTGCCATTGCTGGGCTGGACGTTCAAAGGGAGGATCTACTCATCATGCAACTGATGCTGCGTGGAGTAAGCGGGTCACACAGCGAGCTCACATAGGAAATTCTAGCCATCCTGGAATTCTGGAAGTGATCACGAACTGGCCAGAGTGTGAAGACAGTGAAATATCACCAGAGAAGGTGACACGTGCTGAAGAGGCCCCATTGTACAATGAACTGCCAGAAAATGAGAAGCGATATGCCCTGTTCACTGATGGATCCTGTCGCATGGTAAGGAAGCATCGGAGGTGGAAGGCAGCTGTGTGGAGTCCCCTACACTAAATTTCAGAAGCTGCAGAAGGAGACCGTGAATCAAGTCAGTTTGCAGTGGTAAAAGTCATCCAGTTGGCTTTAGACATTGCCGAATGAGAAAAATGGATGAGGCTCTACCTCTACACTGTCTCATGAATGGCTGCAAACACTCTGTGGGGACAATGGTGACAGAATAACTGACAATACCAGGGCAAACCCTTCTGGGTTGCCCCATTGTGACAAGACATCGTTGCTCGGCTGTAGAAGCTGGTTGTGAAGGTGCATCATGTAGATGCCCACATACCCAAAAACCAGGCCACAGAAGAACATCAGCATAACCAGCAAGTGGATAAGGCTGCCATGACTGGAGTGGCTCGGGTAGGTTTGGATTGGCAACACAAGGGGGAGTTGTTTTTAGCTCGATGGGCCCATGACACCTCCAGTCATCAAGGAAGTGATGCCACCTATAGATGGGCTTTTTATCAAGGGGTGGACTCAACCTTGGACACTGTTGCACAAGTTATCCATGAATGCAAGACGTGCTACAGTCAAACAAGCCAAACGGTTGAAGCCCATATGGTATGAAGGATAATGGCAAAAATATAAATATGGAGAGGCCTGACAGATTGATTACACTGCCACAGATTCACCAAGGCAAACGCCACGTGCTCACAATGGTGGAGACGACCACCGGCTGATTGGAAACATATCCTGTGCCCCATGCCACCACCTGGAACACCATCCAGGGCCTTGAAAAGAAAATCCTATGGTGACATGGCACTCCAGAAAGAATGGAGTCAGACAATGGCACACACTTCCAAAACAACCTTATAGACACCTAGGCCAAAGAGCATGGCACTGAGTGGGTCTACCACATCCCCTGTCATGCAGCAGCCTCTGGAAAAAATTGAACAATACAATGGATTATTGAAGACCACACTGAGAACAACGAGGGGTGGGACCATCAAACATTGGGATACACATTTAGAAAAGGCCACCTGGTTAGCCAACTCTAGAGGATCTCTCAACCGAGCTGGTCCTGCCCAATCAGAACTGTTACATAATGTAGAAGGGGTTAAAGTCCCTGTAGCGCACATAAAAGATATGTTAGGGAAGGCAGTCCGGGTGTGTCCTGCCTCGGGTAAAGGCAAACCCATCTGTGGGATTATTTTCGCTCAAGCACCTGGGTGCACTTGGTGGGTGATGAACAAGGATGGGGAGGTTCAATGTGTGCCTCAAGGGACTTTGATTCTGGGTGAGAATAACCCATGAATTAAATTGTATTATGATAGTTGTTGAATAACACGGCTGTTGTATGTCACCGCTACCATAGTTGCTCTATGCTAAATCACTGACATTGCAGGAAGAAACACCCAGATCACTGGAGGATGGACTTGAATGGGCAAAACATAGGCTGGTGAAAAGTGAACTAGCACCCAGTGACTTCCTCAAGATCAACGTCTTCAACTCACAGATCATGGCCATAAGACACACCAAATAGACCAGCTGCAAACTCCTGATACTGCATGTGGTGACCCACCTCACATATACCCCATCTCTCCTGCTGTGAAAGATTTACAATGAATGAAGACCTGGTGTTATGCACTAAAGGAACTCAATGGACACGTTAGAGGGATGGCCGTAAACTGAAGGAATTATATACCTCTGTGTGTGCATCCATATTTTGGGGGAGAGGAAGTATGGTATTAGATCATAGAATCATAGAATGGTAGGGGATGGAAGGGACCTTTAGAGATAGTACAACCCCCCTGCTAAAGCAGATCTACCTAGATCAGGTCACACGCGAACATATCCAGGCAGGTTTTGAAGACCTCCAGAAAAGGACACTGCACAACCTCCCTGGACAGCCTGTTCCAGTGCTCCATCACCCTCACAGTGAAATAGTTTTTCCTTATGTTTAAATGGCACCTTTTTGTGTTCTGACTTCTTTCCATTATCCCTTGTCCCGTCACTAGATACAAAAGAAAAAAAGGGATGTGCCAGCCTCCTGACACCCGCCATTTATTTATTTGTAAATATTAATGAGATTTCCCCCCACAGTCTCCTAGACTGAATAGCCCTAGTTCCCACAGCCTTTCCTCATAAGGAGGATGCTGCAGTCCCCTGATCACCACCAGAATGCCATTGGCCTTGGCCACGAGGGCACATTGCTGTCTCATGCTTAGTTTATTATCAAACAGCACTCCCAGGTCTCTCTCTGCAGAGCTGCTCTCCAGCAGGTCAAGTCCCAGCCTGTCCTGGTGCATGGGGTTGTTCCTTCCCAGAGGCAGGACTCTGCACTTGTCCTTGTTGAACCTCATGAGGTTCCCCTCTGCCCAACTCACAAGCCAGTTGAGATCCCTCTGAAGGGCAGCACAATCTTCTGGGGAATCAGCCAGTCCTCGCAGTTTGGTGTCATCAGCAAACTTGCTGAGGGTACACTCTATCCCCTCATCCAGGTCGTTGATGAAGTTGTTGAACAAGACTGGCCCCAGAACCGATCCCTGTGGAACTCCACAGGCCACAGGCCTCCAACTTGATTCTGTGCCATTGATCACCACCCTCTGGGCTCTGTCATCCACCTCACTGTTCACTCAACCAAGTCACACTGCTTGAGCTTTCTGATGAGGATGTTATGGGAGACGGAGTCAAAAGCCTTGCTGAAGTCAAAGTGGATGACATTCGCTGCTCTCCCCTCATCTAGCTAGCCAGTTACACTCTCATAGATGGCTATCAAGTTGGTCAAACAGGATTTCCCCTTGGTGAAACCATGTTGACTTCCCCTGATAATCTTTTCTTTCATATGTTTAGTGACAACATTCAGAATGAGTTGTTCCATTCCCTTTCCAGGGATGGAGGTGAGGCTGATCGGCCTGTAGTTTCCCGGGTCATCCTTCTTGCCCTTTTTGAAGACTGGAGTGACATTGGCCTTTCTCCAGTCCTCAGGCACCTTGCCTGTCCTCCATGAATGTTCAAAAATGATGGAGAGCAGCTTAGCAACCACATCAGCCAGTTCCTTCAGCACTCTTGGATGCATCCCATCTGGTCCCATTGACTTATGAGTATTAAGCTTGCCCAATAAGTCTTCAACCTCTTCCTCATCCACCAAGGGCAAGTCTTCTCTGTTGTCCAGACTGTTCTACTATCCTTGCTAGACTGGGCTTCCCGAGGGCCGGCCTTGTCTGTAAAGGCCAAAGCAAAGAAGGCATTCAGTAGTTCAGCCTTTTCTAAAGTGTAAACCTAGGCATGATGTAGATGGTATAGAATACGGGGTGGAATGTCCTGGTTTGAGCTAGGACAGAGTTAACTCCTATGAGTAACTAGGAAGGGGTACAGCCTGGGCAGCTGACCCAGGCTGGCCAGCAGGTATTTGATACCATACTGACGTCACGCCAAGTATATAGGTGGGGAGATAGCTAGTAGGAGTTCTCTTCCCAGGTCATGGTTTTTGGCTCTCCATCCGGAGCAGTCGGTTGGGTGGGGTCCCGAGTGGTGAGCAACAGTCACGCACCAGTCCCTTTTGCATATTCCCTCACTTATTGTTATAATTGATCCTCCTTAACTTGTTCTATGAAACTGTTCTTATTTCAACCTACATGGGTTCTTTTCCCTTTTCTCCAATTCCCTCCCCTTTCCACTGGGAGGGGGAAGTGTCAGGTTTTTTTTTTTTTTCCTTTTCCTGACTGGACAAAACCACGACAGGCATATTTAAAGATTTATTTCTGTTTAGATTAAGTGGTCTTTGATTTTTAACCTTTTCAGCAAGTGAGTTTTAATTCATAATTTGAACAACAGAACAAAGCCAACATCAGCTTCTGTGCTCATATAATAGCATGACAGACCCAGAGACATAGACAAGCTCCTTTGACATGCAAGGCTTTGTATGCAGTGAACATCACTGTTAAAAATCAGGTTAGAAGTACAAGCTTAAAAAAAAAAACGATGGACTAGATGATCTCTAAAGGTCCCTTCCAACCCCTACCATTCTATGATTCTATGATTCTATGGTAAACTATAGGCTGGATTAGAGAAGGCATTTGAGGAACAGAATCTTTTAAAACTCACCGATGAAAAAAAACTTGAGGGGAAAAAAAAGGACAAAAAACCCTTTGGTTTTTGTGGATCCCTTTTCATCATATAAATATTCCCCTTGGGTGAATCATAACAGTCTGATCAGCTCCTACATACTAAATTCTTCTTCGTGATGTGTTTGCTTATTACTTTACGTGAATAAGCCCCTCAGCAATATTGCTCGCTAAATATACCTCCCTCACTGTCTGATTTGTTTTCATGTGACCACACAAAGAACTGTCCTAGCACGACTGAGGGAACAACACAGAGGTGGAAATAAATGATCAAATGCAGGAGCTCCTGAACATCTCTCTAAAGAACTCTGCTGCTGAGTTGCATGTTCATCCTTTGCTTAGGCACAGAATAAATATGAGGAAATAGGCTCAAGTTGTGCCAGGGAAGGTTTAGATTGGACATTAGGAAGAACTTTTTCACTGAGAGGATTATTAAGCATTGTAACAGGCTGCCCATGGAGGTGGTGGAATCACCATCCCTAGAGATATTCAAAAGAAGCGTAGATGAAGTGTTGAGGGATATGGTTTAGTTTAGTGATGGGCTTGGCAGTGTTAGGTTAGTGGTTAGACTTGATGAACTTTAAGGTCTTTTCAACAGTAATGATTCTATGATTCTATGATTCTATGAATGGAACTTGAGTGCTTAATTCACTTAATGCTTAATTTCGCAAGGATCAGCTTTTGCTTGGTAACGGGGGAAGCGGGTTGCAGTGAAGACGCAGTAAAGAGTTTTTGGACTCTCCCCCGACTCTTGGCTTCAGATCCACCTCTGGCCCGGCTGGGCGAATCCGGTGCCAATGCAATCACTATTTGGGGACGGGAATTTGAAGTGCTTGAGAGGAGGTGTAAGAGTGGTACAAGATGGAGGCGACCATGCGGACCTCACAGTCAGAGAAGGAGGAAGGAAGGAGGAGCATCAGACCAGAAACTCCTCTGAAAGCCGTGGTGAGAACACAGGCTGTACCCCTGCAACCTATGGAGAGCAATGGCAGGTCTGAGAGCCACCAGCAGCTCTGTGTGAGTGAGCCCAGACAAGCAAGAGACTGTGTGAGGAGGCAGCCATGGCGCAGGCCGTGCTGGAGAGCCTGTGGGCCGCAGAGCAGACCCACACGAGAGGCAGAGAGGAGCTGCAGCCTTTGGGATGAACGCACGTCAGAGCAGCCCGTGCAGGGCTGCCCTGTGTGTGAGGTACCCCACGGACTTGCAGGGAGGACTGATGCAGAGCCTGCCTGCCCTGAGGAGGGACAAATGGCAGAAGCTATCAGGAAGAGACTGACTGAAACCCCCATTCCCTGCCCCCCTGAGCCGTTCATTGGGGAAGGAGAAAAAGACACCGGGATCAGGGCTCTGAGCCCAGGAAGAGGAGGGGGGTGGGGAGAAGGTGGTCTTAAAGGGCTGGTTGGACTCTTCATCATTGTACCGTTCTGTGTTGTTTTGTGTTGGTTATGTTTTGGGGGTTTATGGTTATGTTTTAGTTGGTGTTAGTTTAAAGTATTTTCTACTTTCTTCCCCAAGCCGAGTAGCCTGGTCTGTTTTGTCCTGGACCTTAAGTGGCAATTAAGCCCTCCCTGCCCTTTGGCAATCCTCAGGTCTTTGGTACTTGAGGCTAATTGTGGTCTTTTGTCCCTTGATGGGCCTAAACCACTACACAGGCAAACTTCCCACCCTGGTAAAGCCTTGAGATTATTATCCACTTTTGGTATTTCTGCAGGGTAGTGACAAAGTAGTTACTTGAAGCCCAAAAACAATTAAGACAGATTTTAGGACCTTGGGACAGCTGCTTCAGAGATCAGGAGAACAGGTTGTGTTCTCCTCTATCCCTCCACTCACAAGGATGAATGAGGGAATTAACAAAAAGTGCCATCAGATTAATTCATAGCTCCGGGACTGGTGTTATTGAAGGGCTTTTGGTTTTTTGATCATGGGTGGATATACAAGACACCTGACTTACTGACAGCAAATGGAATGAACCTATCTCAGAAGGGAAAAAGGATTCTGAGGCTCATTGAGAGAGCTTTAAACTAGTTTTGAAGGGGGAAGGGGATATAACTGGGCCTGCTACAAATAAGACCAAGGGAAGCATGCCAGGGCTCGTAGGATGATATGCTATTGAAGACTCTGCCTTCTCAGTAGATACAAGGGATAGACGTATAATGAAAAATGAAGAGGCAAGGGCTGTTGTTGATGATTTCAAAGTCACAGAAACACCTGAGAAGCATCTGATAGGAAACAGTCCTCACACTCACAAAAAGGTGCTGGGATCATGAGCTCATCTGAAGTGCATCTACACCAATGCACGGAGTATGAGCAACGAACAGGGTGAGCTTGAAGCCATGATCCAACAGGAAAGCTGTGACATAGTGGCTATCACAGAAACATGGTGGGATACCTCACATGACTGGAGTGCCACAATCGATGGCTACAAGCTATTCAGGAGGGATAGACAAGGGAAGGAGAGGCGGTGGGGTGGCCCTGTATGTTAGGGACTGTTATGAATGTTCAGAACTTAAGTATAGTGATGATGGGGTTGAGAGTGTTTGGATTAGGTTAAGGGGCAAGGCCAATAAAGCCGATCTTGCTGTGGGAGTCTGCTATAGACCTCCCAACCAGAGTAGTGAGGTAGATGAAACATTCTGTAAGCACTTGGGAGAAATCTCGCGGTCACTTGCCATTGTTCTTGTTGGGGACTTCAACTTCCCAGGTCTCTGCTGGAAATACAACATAGCAGAGAGGGAACAAACCAGGAGGTTCCTGGAATGTGTGGAGGATAACTTCCTCACACAGCTGGTAAATGAACCGACCAGGGAAGGCACCCTGCTGGACCTCTTGTTTGTGAAAAGAGAAGGTCTTGTGGAGGATGTGGCAGTTGGAGGCCATCAGGGGAACAGTGACCATGAAATTATTGAGTTCTCTATTCATAGAGATGTTAGGAGGTGGGGCAGCAAAACTGACACTTTTGAAGGGCAGACTTTGACTTGTTGAGGAGATTACTTGAAAGAATCCCTTGGGAGTCACTTTTGAAGGGTATAGGAGTCCAGGAAGGCTGGACACTTTTTAAGAAGGAAATCTTAAAGGCCCAGGAACAGGCCATCCCCACGTGCTGTAAGACATGGCAGAGGCAAAGATCACCGACCTGGCTGAATGGGGAGATTTGGCTTAAAATCAGGGAAAAAAAGAGAGTTTATGGCCTCTGTAAGAAGAGACAGACCAGTCACAATGAGTAAAAGAATGTTTTTAGGTTATGCAGGGAGATAATTAGAAGGTCAAAAGCCCAGCTAGAACTCAAACTGGCTTTAGAGGCAAAAGGTAATAAGAAAAGTTTCTATAAATACATTAACAATAAAAGAAAGACCAGGGAGAGCCTCCATCCCCTATTAGATCCAGAAGGAAATTTGGTAACAAAAGATGAGGATAAGGCCGAGGTGCTTAATGCCTTCTTTGCCTCCGTCTTTAGCAATAGGAGCATTTCCACTGGGGAAAGTCGGCCTCCCCAAGCCAAGAGACAAGGGTGAGGAGCAAAATGCCCCCCCCCTCCCCCACAATTCAGGAGGAGATGGTCAGTGACCTGCTGCTCCACAATGATGTGCACAAATCTATGGGGCCAGATGGGGTACATCCTAGAGCGCTGAGAGAACTGGCAGGGGTGCTCATCAAGCCACTGTCCGTGATTTATCAGAAATCATGGCTGACTGGGGAGGTCCCATCTGTTTGGAAGTCAGCCAATATAACACCCATATATAAGAAGGGACAGAAGGATGATCTGGGAAATTACAGACCTGTCAGTTTGACCTCAGTGCCTGGGAAGCTGATGGAGAAGACCATCCTATTATGCAGCACATGCAGGACAAGCAGGTGATCAGGCCCAGTGAGCATGGGTTTATGAAGGGCAGTTCCTGTTTAACAAACCCAGTCTCCATCTATGACAGTGATCCACTTGTTGGATGAAGGAAAGGCTGTGGATGATCGTGAGGCAGCTCTCAGCTGTTTGTAGAAGGCCTCATCCACATCCTCCTCCTGATCAGGTGGCCTGTAGCAAACTCCTACAAACAATATCACCTGCCTTGCCCTGCCTATTATTTTTTACCCATAAGCACTCTACCCGCTCCTCATCCCCACCCAGGCACAGTTCGGTACACATTAATTGCTCCCTCACATAGAGAGCAACTCCACCTCCACACCTTTTCAGTCTGTCTTTCCTGAACAATACATAACCCTCCATGGCTGTGCTCCAGTCACGGCAACTGTCCCACCATGTCTCTGTGACTGCAATGAGGTTGTAGCCCCGCATCCGCACCCACATCTCCAGTTCCTCCTGCTTATTCCCCAGGCTGTGTGCATTGGTGTAGAGGCAGCACAGGGGCTTACTCAAACGCACAGGTTTCCCTGGACAGATGCAGGAGATTCTTCCCTGGTTTGGCTCTTTCTCAGGGTGGTCAGCCTTCCGTATCTCAGCACGGTGTGCAGATGAAGGGCACTTATCATTGCATTCCCTGTCCTGCCCTGTTTCCCAGCTAGAGGGGACAGCTTGTTCTGTTTTGCTTCTCCCCCCATCACCCAAGTTTAAAGACTTCTTTATTAAATTTGCTAGTCTACTCCCAAATAATCCAGTGCCTTTACGGGAGAGATGAATCCCATCCCGTCCTATCAAGCTGTAGTCCCCAAGGAAGGATCCATTGTCAAAGTACCCAAAGCCTTCTCGCTGGCACCAGTCCCTCAGTTCACTTGGCTGATTTTTCCATTGCAAACTTCTCCTTTAGCTCTAGTGAACAGGATAGAGGAGAAAATAACCTGAGCCCCTCTACCTTTTACCTGCTCCCCCAAGGATTTAAAATCCTTCTGGATCCTGGAGATGTCATGCCTCATGACATCATTCATACCTACATGGAACACCAGTAAGGGGTAGTAGCCTGCATCCCTTACGAGCCGTGGTACTGTCTCAGCCACATCCCTGATCTTGGCTCCAGGCAGGCAGCACACCTCTCTTGACCTGCTCCACAGATGGGTCTCTCAGTGTGCCTTAGCAGCGAGTCACCCACAACAAGCACCCGTTGCCTCTTCCTACGATGTCCATTACCTACTGCAGGTGGAACAGCTGATGGTTTGTTTAGTGGGTTTTCCCCTTTTGGAACTTGCTTGTCGAAGTCCCTTGTCGCCAGTACCTCATACCTATGTGTAGTGGGCACTCTGGAAGGAGGGCTTTGAAGACGTGCCTTTGTCTTTCTTTTTTTTGTAACCAGGGTCCATGACTTATTGGATTCACTGGAGGCTTGCACCTGATTGCTGAAGCCTCCATCTTTCTCCACTTCTTCCCCTCTAATACTACAGAGCCTACTCACACTTTCCTGCATCTCTTTCACCAGGAGCTGCAGTTCCTGAACTTGAGGGCACCTATGACATTTTTGCCTCAGAGGCATAGGTCCCTAAGCAGTCTAAACACTCCCTGCAATCCATCTGGACCGAAGCTTCTCTACTAACCAGTTCTGTCTGGGTGGATGCATTAACCTTCACCTGGGTTTTGTCCACCTGAGCCTTGGCTTTAGTCCTTAGGCGAGTGCTCACCATTTTGCTAGGTTGAAGCTGAAGCTGGGGCACTTCTCTGTCTTCTGCTTCTCTAAACAGGCCATGGGGTTGTTCCCTGCCCATCCTCCCTTGCTCGCCCTGCCTGCGCAAACTGCTGCGCAAACTGCTGCGTCACTCCTGGGTGCCATGTCAGTCCCTTTTTTACCGGCTCCTGGTCGTTCGCGCTCCCTGGGGGACGATTAAATCCCTCGCGGTTGCTGCCGCTCTGCTTCCCGGCAAGACCGTCCCCCTCACGAGAGCTCGCTTTTCCTCCACTCCCCGTGCTCCAGGAACCCCCGGATTACCTCAATCGGCCGCACAGCTGTGAATAAACGAGTCTTGCCTCCGCTTTGTTTACTGACAAAGTTAAATCCAGTTGGTGGCCAGTCACGAGTGGTGTCCCCCAGGGCTCGGTACTGGGGCCACTCCTGTTTAACATCTTTACTAATGATCTGGGTGAGGGGGTAGTAAGTTTGTAAGTTTGCAGATGACATCAAGCTGGGTGGAAGCGTCAATCTGCTTGAGGGTAGGGAAGTTCTACAGAGAGATCTAGATAGGCTGGATCACTGGGCCAAGGCCAATTCCATGAGTTTCAATAAGGCCAAGTGCTGGGTCCTCCACTTGAACCACAACAACCCCCAGCAGCGCTACAGACTTGGGGAGGAGTGACTGGAAAGCTGCCAGGCAGAGAGGGACCTGGAAATGTTGATTGACAGCCGTCTGAACATGAGTCAGCAGTTTGCCCAGGTTTGCCAAGGAGGCAAATGGCATCCTGGCATGTATCAGGAATAGTGTCAGCAGGAGTAGGGAGGTGATCACTCCCCTGTACTTGGCTTTAGTGAGGCTGCACTTTGAATACTGTGTCCAGTTTTGGGCCCCTGTGGTGGTTTGACCCTGGCTATATGCCAGGTGTCCACCACGCCGCTCTATCACCCCCCTCCTCAGCAAGACAGGGAGGGGAAAAAATAAGATGGGAGTCTCGTGTGTTGAGATAAGGCTGACTGGCCTGTAGTTTCCCAGGTCTTCCTTCGTGCCCTTTTTGAAGACTGGAGTGACATTGGCCTTCCCCAGTCCTCAGGCATCTCACTTATGCTCCACAGTCATATAGAAATGATGGAGAGCGGCTTAGCAGTAACATCAACCAGCTCCCTCAGCACTCGTAGGTGCATCCCATCAAGACCCATGGATTTGTGGGTGTCCACAAATGGGTGTGCCTTTGTGTTTCTTGTTATACCTACAGTTACCCATACTTAGAATAGTCAACATGGCCTGTGATTTGCTTTCTGCGATCTTCTTTTCAAGAAATCCAGTGCACATCCAATCGTCTGAAACAGCATTATCTTCTGTAGATTTGTTCAAGGAGTATCTATTCCAAATGATGCTGCTGTGCTACTAGACACCTAGTAATGTATAGACAATGTCTTTTTTCATTATTTATCAATTTTCTTTCTTTCTTGTTGATGTTCTTTGGTTTATTTGGGATGGATGCCATTACATGTCAAATAGCACGAGTAGGCCCTGTGGGATCATGCTAGAAATGTATCACTTGATGAAAACTCGTTGTTTACAGGTATAACCCGAAGCCCATAAATCAAATGAATGTAAACACTTTTTTAAAAGTTGTTTGCTGATGTGGGATTGTTCTAATGGATTAAGCAAAATGTTCTAGAGTGCCAAACTGAGTGTCCTCAAGAAGAGTAAGAATATTACATAAAGACTTACTTTTTAAAACAATGTCTATTGTCCGTGTCACTGAAATCAAGAATAAACTCCTTAACACTAGTGTCGCATTAAGAAGTAGGCATTCCTTTATTGCAGGGCTGAGTGCACAGGGGATTGCTCGACCTAATGTGCACACCAAAAAAATGAAAGAACACTCCTTATATACGTTACAGAGAAATAAGGAAATGAGACAATTATGTTATTTTTGAACATGGTGTCCTTGCTGAAAATGTTTTGAATTTGTTTTTTCTGCTCAGTCCCACAACCTATAGCCAAAACATAACTGGCTGCTGTCATCAGGCTCCCTCCGTCTGCAGCTTCTCAGGCTGATTTCTAAGGCCTCTGGCTCCAGGTGTCTGCACAACAGATAAGCAGGCACTGGCACTTTTAAACACTTTTAACCCTTTGCTTGCAATTTTCAACTCAATGTGCAAATCATGCTTGTATAAAATAGCAAGTGAGGATAGGGATTCGGGGTCTATAAATGAAAAATCTCTGAAGTCTGGTATCATTTTCCCTCTTTGGAAGTAGTCATTCTATTAATTCCAACTACTTCCATATACTCTTTTTATTTTCTTTCTTGACGCATCCCATGCCTGTGATTATAATAAGGATAATAACAACAAGGAGGATTAAGCCTTCAAGCAATGTGGCTAATCATTTCTGTAATGACCATCTGCCCATGCTTTAAAGAATTCAATTTAACCAGTTATTTTAAACTTCAGTCACTTCAGCAGTGGTGGTAATAGCATATCTCACCATCCTTTTTCCATCCTGGACAAAGCTGTTGCCATCAGTAAATAAAGATGAGCTACTAACTGAACCAGATCTAGAATTGAGATTAGTGTGGCTATAATAAACTTGTTCTATAGTTTGTAGACAATCATGATTCAAAGGTTCCTCTTCTTTTTTTGTTTTGTCCCATTGTCAACTTTCAGGCTTCCTGTATTAAAAGAACTGTTGCAGCCACAACTTTGCAAGAATCCTGGCCATCCCTTACTCACATTGTCCAGTTGTTTCGAGAAATAGCCCACAGAGCTTCTCCAGGTGGCTGCAACCAGGAAGGCTTAAAGCCCTTCTAGAATTAAATTTAGCCAGGAAAGTAAAGGAAAGTAATAAGGCATTTTTCAGGCACATTGGCAGTAAAAGGAAGATTAGGGGAACTCTGGGCTCGCTACTAAGCACAGAGGGTGCCCTGGTAACCAAGGATGCAGAGAAGGCTGAACTACTGAATGTCGTCTTTGCTTTGGTCTTTACGGTCAAGGCCGGCCCTTGGGAAGCCCAATCCAGCAAGGATAGTAGGATGGCCTGGACAGCAGAAGACTTGCCCAGGGGGGAAGAGGAAGAGGTTAAAGACTTGTGGGCCAAGCTTAAGACTCATAAGTCGATGGATCCTAATGGGATGCATCCAAGAGTGCTGAGGGAACTGGCTGATGTGATTGCTAAGCCGCTCTCCATCATTTTTGAAAACTCATGGAGGACAGGCAAGGTACCTGAGGACTGGAGAGAGGCCAATGTCACTCCAGTCTTCAAAAAGGGCAAGAAGGACAACCCAGGAAACTACAGGCCGGTCAGCCTCACCTCCATCCCTGGAAAGGTGATGGAACAGCAAATTCTGAATGTTGTCACTAAACATATGAAAGAAAAGATTATCAGGGGGAGTCAACATGGATTCACCAAGGGGAAATCCTGTTTGACCTACTTGACAGCCTTCTATAAGGGTTATTAAGGGTTAGCTGGCTGGCTAGATGAGGAGAGAGCAGCGGATGTCATCTACCGTAATTTCAGCAAGGGCTTTGACACTGTCTCCCATTACATCCTCATCAGAAAGCTCAGGCAGTGTGAATTGGATGAGTGGACAATGAGATGGATGGAGAGCAGGCGGAATGAAAGAGCCCAGAGGGTGGTGATCAATGGCACAGAATCAAGTTGGAGGCCTGTGGCCTGTGGAGTTCCACAGGGATCGGTTCTGGGGCCAGTCTCGTTCAACGTTTTCATCAACGACCTGGATGAGGGGACAGAGTGTGTCCTCAGCAAGTTCACTGATGACACCAAACTGGGAGGACTGGCTGATTCCCCCAGAAGACTGTGCTGCCATTCAGCGGGATATCGACCGACTTGAGAGTTGGGCAGAGAGGAACCTCATGAGGTTCAACAAGGACAAATGCAGTGTCCTGCATCTGGGTAGGAACAACCCCATGCACCAGGACAGGCTGGGACTTGACCTGCTGGAGAGCAGCTCTGCAGAGAGAGACCTGGGAGTGCTGGTTAATAATAAACTAACCATAAGCCAACAATGTGCCCTGGTGGCCAAGAAGGCCAATGGCATCCAGGGATGCATCAAGAAGAGTGTAGCCAGCAGGTCGAGGGAGGTTCTGCTTCCCCTCTACTCTGCCCTGGTGAGGCCTCATCTGGAGTACTGTGTCCAGTTCTGGCCTCCCCAGCTCAAGAGGGACAGAGAACTGGAGAGAGTCCAGCGAAGGGCCACCAAGATGATCAGGGGACTGGAGCATCTTCCTTATGAAAAATGACTGTAGGAACTGGGGCTATTTAGGCTAGAGAAGAGGAGACTAAGGGGGGATCTCATTAATATTTAGAAATATCTAAATGGTGGGTGTCAGGAGGTTGGGGCATCCCTTTTTTCTATGGTATCTAGCAGCAGGACAAGGGGTAATGGGATGAAGCTGGAACACAAAAACTTCCATTTAAACATAAGAAAAAACTAATTTACTGTGAGGGTGATGCAGCACTGGAACAGACTGCCCAGGGAGGTTGTGGAGTCTCCTTCCTTAGAGATCTTCAAGATCCTCCTGGACACGTTCCTGTGTGACCTGATCTAGGTGTACCTGCTTCTGCGGGGGGGTTGGACTAGATGATCTCTAAAGGTCCCTTCCATCTCCTACCATTCTATGATTCTATGATTCAGTTCCCCAGCTTCTGACTCAATACTCCTAAAGACAAATGTGGTCCTTCATGCACAAATATTTCAAAAGTCTTTGATAAGTCTGGTAGACCTAAAGCAGGGACTGACATCAATGCTTTCTTCCCATTATGAATGGTCTTTTGACATTCTGAACTCCATTGGAGAGGAGCCCCTTCTGATTCCTTTAAGAGAAGTTTTACCAGCAATCTGTAATTGGGGATCCACAATGGGCACCATCCTGCCATTCCAAGGAACACTCTCAGATCCTGGGCTCCTCATCTTGTTTCTGGAGCCTGGTAAATTGCTTCTTTCCATTCAGCCCCCAGCCTCCAATAACCCTGCAAAATCTCAAATCCCAAATAAGTTACAGTCTCTTTTCCAATTTGTGCCTTTTTCTTTGATACTCAGTATCCTCCTTTGACCCAGAAAGTTCATCAGGCTGATAGTCATTTGTATACATTTTTCTTGGGATTCAGCAGCTAATAGTGTTGCAGATACAAGATTAACACCACACTAACTAGCTAAGCACTTGTTAAGCACTTGCTAATAATTTCATTAACTAGCTAAGCACTTGCAAATAGTTTAATCACCTAAGGATTAAGTAAGTACTCCTTTAAATTGCAAAAACCACAGGAGTTGCAAAAAGTGGTCTTTCTTCATTTTCTTCATAGTGTTTGCCAGGCAGCCCTTCATGGTCTGATTCCTCTGTCATAGGGACATGACCTTTAGCAGCAATGTGTGGCAAACTAAGAAACAAGTGGTTAATACAAAAACTATTGTTACTTTAGTTTTCTATACCTCATAATCACAAGATATCTGGCACGGGTGTTTGTTAGGAAAATCTTAGCTGTTGCCAATATAGGTGGATGGGGAGAGCGGACCGATATCTTTCTATTAGCATTTAACCAATCACTATGATACTAAGAAATTTTATAATAGCTAGGAACCAATCAAGATAAAGGGCAATTTAAAAGATGGACATTTCATGCATGCTTTTGTTGGCAAATGTAGTTCTTTGTTTAAAATGTATAAAACCCTTGAAAATTGTAACTAACACCGGAGAACAATTGGAAGAGATATCCTCTGTGTTCCTCAGTGCTGCATAATAAAGAAGTGCCTGCTCATCTGCATTCCAGTTTTGGGGATCCCTCAACAATAGGATGTCATCCACATACTGCAACATTACCCCTACAGGACTGTCTCTCTTCCATACTTCCAGTCCTTTTGCTAATTGATTTCCAAAAATTTTTGGGCCTTTTTTAAATCTTTGGGATAATACAGTCCACATAAGCTGTGTTTTTTGTCCTGTTGTGGGGCTTTCCACTTCAAAAGCAAAAAGTGCTTGGCTATTTTTTCCCAGAGGTATATAGAAAAAGGCATCTTTGAGATCTAGAACTGCAAACCATTTATGCTCTTCTTTCAAGGGTGTTAACAGGGTATAAGGATTAGATACAACCGGATGTATATACTGAACTATTGAGTTTTACTGCTTTTAAATCTTGCACTAATCTATAGTCTCCACTATCTGGTTTCCTTACAGGCAATATTGGGGTGTTATAGTTTGATTCACATTCCATAAATAAATTTAGGATTATTTAATCTTTTCTGATCTTTCCATTTCAAGGGATATTTTTTTTGCCTCACTGGATTTGCGCCCTCTTTAAGAGTGACCTGTACCGGTTCTGCCACTTTGGATCGTCCCGGAACTTTGTTAGCCCATACTAGAAGAGTAACTGCCTCTTCTACTTCCCAGGGAATTTCATCATTCTTTGGTTTATCCTGTAACATAAAAAAATTTACTTCCACACCTTGTGATTCAGGAATCAATAATTGTATTTCTCCATTTTTAAAAATTATTTGTGCCTCTAATTTATTTAGCAAATCTCTCCCCAGTAGAGTTATCAGGCATTCAGGCATATATAAAAATTGATGAATTCCCCACTGCTTTCCCACTAGAAATGTTAGAGGTTGAAGAAAAGATCGACTTCCAGTTTTCCCTGTAGTACCAACAACTTTAGGAACTTGTTTACTTAGTTTCCCTGAACAGGTCTTTAACACACAATAATTCACCCCCATATTGTGGCATAATTACTGAAGTGGCCTGGAAATTAAAACATACATTAAAATTCACATTTGAAATATAGCATTGTTCACCAATTAAGGAAAGGTATAAAATCAAGAAGACTTACAGGTTGGATACAGCTGCAGTTGGTATGTGAGGAATCCACAACACAGCAATTCCCTGCAAAATACCACGGAGTGTGGAGCAGAGTGGAGACTCTGCGGCCAGGCTCTGTGATGATATACGGGAACACATGGGTTGATAAGCAGCACCTGTGGTACCCTGAGTCAACGGTGTGTCAAATCTTGACAAAATGCTGTCCTTTGTGCAAATTTTGCTCATTAAAATGTGTTGTGATTTGGCCCAGCTAGCACAGAAGCACCACGACGCTCTCTCGCCCAGTGCCCCCATTCACCCCCACCCTAGTTAGGATGGCGGAGGACCCAGCAAAATGGGAGGAAAAAGATAACCAAGGTTGTTGTGTATTAAGACAAGGACAGGGAGAGCTCATTGCCCTGGGCAAAACAGACTCTACTACTAGACTTAGAGAGGAAAAGTAGTAAAGTTTATTCTACTACCTACAAGAAACAGAACAGAATAAAAGTAAAAAGGGAGTAGGGTGATGAGAAAATTACATCCAGCCATCCTCAGATGAGGACAACTCCTTGCATTCTTCCCCTGCACCGATACAGGGTTCCTCCCACGGGACAGAGTCTTTAACAAAATTCTCTGGTGTGGGTTCTTTCCAGCAGCTATTGGCTTCTGCCGATACAGGGTCCCTCAAATGGGACACAGTCCTTAGTGAATATCTCTGGCGTGGATACTTCTCCACGGTTTCAGTTTCTGCAATTACAGGGTCCAGACTCAAGGAGAAGTGAGCTGCTTTGTTGTGGGTCCCTCCTCACAGTTACAGCTTCTGTGAATATTGGGTCCCTCCCACGGGACACAGCCTCCTCTGGCCATAGTGATACAGAGTGCCTCCCACGGGACATGGCCTCCTCTGGCCATAGTTTTAATGAAGAGAATCACTGCCCCTAGCTCAGGGTCTATAATGAAGTGATGTCATGATTTAGCAAGGGTCGGCTTTTGCTTGGTAACAGGGGAAGCGGGTTGCAGTGAAGACGCAGTAAAGAGTTTTTGGACTCTCCCCCGACTCTTGGCTTCAGATCCACCTCTGGATTGGGCCAATCCGGTGCCTCTGCAATCACTATTTGGGGACGGGAATTTGAAGTGCTTGAGAGGAGGTGTAAGAGTGGTACAAGATGGAGGCGACCATGCGGACCTCACAGTCAGAGAAGGAGGAAGGAAGGAGGAGCACCAGATCAGAGACCCCTCAGCAAGCTGTGGTGAGAATGCAGGCTGTACCCCTGCAACCCATGCAGGGCCATGGCAGGACTGAGAGCCACCAGTAGCTCCGTATGAGACAGACGAGGGACTGTGTGAGGAGGCAGCCATGGCACAGGCCGTGCTGGAGAGCCTGTGGGCCGCAGAGCAGACCCACACGAGAGGCAGAGAGGAGCTGCAGCTTTTGGGATAAATGCATGTCGGAGCAGCCCGTGCAGGGCTACCCTGTGTGTGAGGTATCCCACAGACTTGCAGGGAGGACTGGTGCGGAGCCCACCTGCCCTGAGGAGAGACAAATGGCAGAAGCTATCAGGAAGAGACTGGCTGAAACCCCCACTTTCTGCCCCCCTGGGCCGTTCAGGGGAGGAGGTAAAAACACCGGGATCAGGACTCAGCTGATTGACATGACAGTTGGTTCTGGTAAGGAGGAAGGGGCTGTAAAGATGGCTCCTGTAAGAAGTTGCTTAAAAGTCCCCCCAGCTCTGAGTCAGATCCACTTCTGGGGCTGAGCCAATTAGACGCCTCCACGACCACTTGTAAAGAAGAAGTCGGAAGAGGCTTTTTCCTGTTTCTTCCTTCTTCTGTCGCTTCTTCTCCAGCTGGTGGTGGTGCAAGGAGTGGGAAGAGTGAGAGAAACAATCATGCGGACTTCAAGGTCAGTGAGGGAAGAGAGGAGGAGGTGTGTTGGAGCAAAGACTCCCCTGCATTCTACGGAGAGGCCTGATGAAGTAGAGATTTGTTTGCATTTTATTAAAGATCCTGCATCAAGGGCAGAGACTCACCTTGGTAAAGAAGACCCCGAGTCAGAGGCAGTGATTCTCTTCATTAAAGACCTCATGCCAGGGGCAGTGACTATGGCCGGAGGAGGCTGTGTCCCATGGGATAGACCCAATATTCACAGGAGGTGTAACTATGGGGAGGAACCCATGACAAAGAAGTTCATTAAACCTATGCCCAGAAGAGGCCATGTCCTGAGGGAGGGACCCTGTATCTGCAGAAGCTGCAATTGTGGAGAAGAATCCACGCCAGAGATATTCACTAAGGACTGATTCCCGTGTGAGGCACCCTGTATCGGCAGAAGCCAATAGCTGCTGGGAAGAACTCACACCAGAGAAGTTTAAGGACTGTGTCCTGTGGGAGGGATCCCTTATTGGAGCAGGGGAAGAATGCAAGGAGTTGTCCTCATCTGAGAAGGCAGAAGCAGCAGAGCCCATCTGTGAGAGACTGACCACATTCCCCATTCCCTACTCCCCTGAGCTGTTGAACGGGGAGGAGGTAGAGATATCGGGAGCAATGAGTTGGGTCCGGGAAGAAAAGAGGGATGGGGGAGGGAGATCTTAAAGTGCTGTTTGTCATTTTCTCATCATCCTACTCCCTTTTTGCTTTTATTCACCTTATGATCGGATTACAACACCACCAGTACAAAATATGGCAAAGACTGAAATTCTCCCAGATGGTATCTCCCCCAAAATCTTAACTACAGGGGAAATAGAACTGTTTACACCAGTAGATTGCACAGTGGGACCACAACCTGTTAGTCTAGATATAAAGATACATATAACAACTCCTGAGAATGACGTATGGCTCTGTACCCCAACTTCTCCTCTTATATTACATCCGTTGTTGATATCAAATTCTCGAGTTCTTGTATTTCAGATATCTTTGACAAACACCTGTGTCTTATTGAGAAGAGACAAGATAGGAACAGTATTGCTGGTATCGTGATCCCAACATCGAATTGAAGTCCGATCTGAAAAATCGCAACCCATAGCCCTTCATTCTGTTTGGGTAATAACCCCACATCAGATTGTCAAACCCAGACTAATATTAGCTGAAGGAGCTGGAGCAACGGTGTATGTATTACTGGAAGGAGATGATACACCCATTTTCCTCCCATATTACAGGTTGGCTTGTCATGCTTTGTAGTCTTCTACCACAAACACAAATGCTCCACGCACCTCTCTCAGTAAGTAAATAATTCAGTTAGCCTCTACTGTACCTAGCTCATCTATGTTAAAGTAAGCTTAAGTACTGTACATCTTTTAGCAATGTGTTTCATTGGTGTGCCAACCCCAGTAGACATTTTATGGAATCAAACTATGTTAAGTAATTTTGACATTACTATTTCTCGTTGCTTTGGTTGTTTCTCTTTTCTACTCAGTAGGTGATGACTGTACACCTATGAACATCACAAAATTGATTGACTGTGGACTATTTTGTCCTTCAACGTCATGAACACTCAATTCTGACTGCATGAGTTACTTCAAGATAACTAATGAATCAGCCAGCACAGAGGATGACATTCAACTTCTCCAGCATTTAAAGCCTCACAAGAAGCAGTCTACTGATGTTGCCTGACTGGATGACTGGTTTAACTCCCTCACAGGATGTATGGGACACTTATCTCTACAATAATGCTTTGAATCGTGTTCATTCTTTCTTTTTATATGTGTTTATTGCATGCCTCTTTTTATTTCCTACACTCCACAAATCCAAATGAACACCTCCAGTTTTTCCAGTGCTAATAAAAGTGGTCTCTTGAGTGAGGGGGTGGAATGTGGGAACATAACAGAATATTGGCAAGGAGGATTGTAAATACACTCAGGTGACCTGCAGCTGGAGTGTCGAAAAACACATATATCAATGATGCTAACTGTTGCTAAGTCCTGTGTTCTTGGCAAGTAGGACATCCAGGTTTAGATAACACAGGCCTATGATGGACTCAGAGGCACTTATCAGACATTCTCAAGATTCCTGCCTTGCTGTGGGAAGGACCAAAGCACAGTGGAAAATTACGTCTAAAAAATAATCCCTGATTTATAGGAGAAAAGCAGCAGATTTGAAGTCTTTGCTTTTCTGCTCTGCTGCTGGCAGGACCGATCTCCATAGTACTGCGTCCCTGCTTACGTGCCTCTGCCTGGGTGCAGTTTTGGAGAGCCCCTGGATCATGAGGTAATGAGAATAAATCTTGTCCTGTCATTTTATCTGTGGTTCTGTGGTTGTTCCTGTGTCCTGTCTGTGTCGACTTACATGGGTCCCTCTTACAGGAGATAGTCCTCTACAAACTGCTCCAGCATAGGGCTTTCCACGGGGCACAGCTCTTCACACACTGCCCCAACGTGGGTCATCCACGGAGAAAATGGTCCTACAGGAACAAACCGCTCCAGTGTGAGTCCCCCACGGAAACACAAGTCCTGACAGCAAACCTGCTCTGACATGGGCTCTTCTCTCCATGGGTTTACAGGTCCTGCCAGGAACTTACTCCAGTGTGGGCTTCCCATGAGGTCACAGTCTCCTTCGGGCACCTACTTGCTCCAGCATGGGGTCCTCCACAGGCTGCAAGTGGGTCTCTGCTCCAGTGTGGACCTCCATGGGCTGCAGGGGGACATTGGCCCTATCAGTTACAGAAGAAACTTCTGGCAGTTCTTTTTTTAAAGAAGCTACCCCTGTAGCCCCCCCTGCTACTAAAACCTGGTCACACAAAACCACTATACCTTCAGAGCATCTAAGATCAGAATTATGTCATCATATCCATTTCTGCAATAAATGGAAACATAAAAAAGTAATATAATAATTTGAGAACTAATAACAGTAACTAACTCTACTGTTCTACAACAGTATAGTTTGCTACCATTATAAGTTCTCAAATTATTAATTTAGTTTTTTATGTTTCTATTTATAGCAGAAATGAATATGATGAAAGCTAAAGCCTCATTGCAGTTGTACTTTACAATGGAGGTCAAGGACAAGAAGGGCTTCTTCAAATACATTGTGGACAAAATCAATGCTAGAGGCAATGTAGACCCAGTGTTAACTGAGGCGGGTGCCCTGGTGACAGAGGATAAAAAGAAGGCAGAGTTATTGAATGTCTTCTTTGCCTCTGTCTAAACTGATGGAGACTGTCCTCAGGAGCCCCATACTCCAGAGGAAGGCAGGTTAAAGGAGGATTTCTGTTGGTTAATGAGGACAGGTTTAAGGATTGGTTGAGCAATCTGAATGTACATAAATCCATGGGTCCCGATGGGATGCATCTGCGAGGGAGCTGGTGGAAGTCATTGCTTGACCACTCTCCATCATCTTCAGTAAGTCATGGAGAACAGAAGAAATACCTGAGGACTGGAGTAAAACAAATGTCACTCCAGTCTTCAAAAAGGGCAAGAAGGAGGACTGGGGTAACTACAGACCGGTCAGTCTCACCTCCATCCCAGGAAAGGTGATGAAACAACTTATCCTGAATGCTGTCTCCAGATTTTTAAAAGACAAGAGGATCATTAGGAGCAGTCAACATGGCTTTACCAAGGGGAAATCATGCCTGACCAATCTCATAGCCTTTGATGAAGATGTAACCAGGTGGATTGATGGTTGTAGTGCAGTAGATGTGGTTTATCATGATTTCAGGAAAGCATTTGACACAGTCTCCAAAAGCATCCTTACGGCAAAACTGAGCAAGCGTGGGCTGGATGATCAGGTAGTGGGGTGGATTGTTAACTGGTTGAAGGGAAGAAGGCAGAGAGTTGTGATCAATGGGACAGGTTCTAGTTGGAAGCTTGTGGAGTTCCTCCACAAGAGGGGCTTGTGGTCTAGTGGAGTCCCTCAGGGGTTGGTGCTGGGACCAGTACTGTTCAATATATTCATTAATAACTTTGATGAAGGAACAGAGGGCACTGTCAGCAAGTTTGATGATGATACTGAACTGGGGGAGTGGCTGACACACCAGAAGATCTTGACAGACTGGAGGGTTAGGCAGAGATAAATATAATGAAAATGAACAAGGGCAAGTGTTGAGTCTCACATCTGGAAAAGAATAACCCCATATACCAATACAGGCTAGGGATTGAACTTTTAGAGAGCAGTACAGGGGAAAGGGATCGGGGAGTCCAGGTGGACAGCAGGATGACCATGACCCCACAATGTGCCCTTGTAGTCAAGAAGGCCAATGGCATCCTGGGGTGTATTAGAAGGGCTGTGGTTAGTAGGTCAAGAGAGGTTCTCCTCCCACCCTACTCTGTCCTTGTGAGACCACATCTGTAATATTGTGTCTAGTTCTGGGCCCCTCAGTTCAAGAAGGATAGGAAGCTGCTGAAGAGAGTTCAGTGCAGGGCCTCCAAGATGATGGAGTGGAGCATTACCCTCATGATGAAATGCTGAGGGAGCTGGGGCTCTTTAGCTTGGAGAAGAGGAGAATGAGAGCTGATCTTATTAATATTTATAGATACATAAAGGGTGGGTGTCAGGAGGATGGAGTCAGGCTGTTCTCAATGATGTCCAATGAAAGGACAAGGGGCAACGGGTACAAGTTGGAACATAAGAGAATCATAGAATCATAGAATGGTAGGGGTTGGAAGGGACCTTTAGAGATCATCTAATTCAACTCCCCTGCAGAAGCAGGTACACCTAGATCAGGTCACACAGGAACGTGTCCAGGCAGGTCTTTAAGACCTCCAAGGAAGGAGACTCTACAATCCCTCTGGGCAGTCTGTTCCAGTGCTCCATCACCCACACAGTAAAATAGTTTTTTCTTATGTTTAAATGGAAATTTTTATGTTCCAGCTTCTTCCCATTACCCCTTGTCCTGTCACTAGATACAACAGAAAGAAGGGATGCCCCAACCTCCTGATATCCACCATTTAAATATTTGTAAATATTAATGAGATCTCCCCTCAGTCTCCTCTTCTCCAGACTTAACAGCCCTAGTTCCCGCAACCTTTCCTCATAAGGAAGATGCTCCAGTCCCCTGATCATCTTGGTGGCCCTTCGCTGGACTCTCTCCAGAAGTTCTCTGTCCCTCTTGAGCTGGGGAGGCCAGAACTGGACACAGTACTCCAGATGAGGCCTCACCAGGGCAGAGTAGAGGGGGAGCAGAACCTCCCTCGACCTGCTGGCTACATTCTTCTTGATGCATCCCTGGATGCCATTGGCCTTCTTGGTCACCAGGGCACATTGTTGGCTTATGGTTAGTTTATTATTAACCAGCACTCCCAGGTCTCTCTCTGCAGAGCTATTCTCCAGCAGGTCAAATCCTAGCCTATCCTGGTGCATGAGGTTGTTCCTCCCCAGATGCAGGACTGCGCTTGTCCTTGGTGAACCTCATGAGGTTCCAGTCTGCCCAGCTCTCACTCCAGTCAAGATCCTGCTGAATGGCAGCACAGCCTTCTGGAGAATCAGACAGTTCTCCCAGTTTGGTGTCATCAGTAAACTTGCTGAGGGTACATTCTGTCCCCTCATCCAGGTCGTTGATGAAGATGTTGAACAAGATTGGCTCCAGAATCGATCCCTGTGAAACTCCAGTGGCCACAGCCTCCAACTCGATTCTGTGCCATTGATCAACACTGTCTGGGTTCTGTCATTCAGACAGCTCTTGATCCATCTTACTGTCCACTCACTGTCTGAGCTAAGAGATTTCAAAGAAGTACAAGAAGGAATTTCTTCACTGTGAGGATGACAAAACACTGGAATGAGCTTTCCCTGGAGACATTCAAAACCCACCTGGATGAGTTCCTCTGTGACCTACTCTAGGTCATCCTGCTCTGACAGGGGGGTTGAACTAGATGGTTTTTCAAGGTCTCTTTCAGCCCTTGAGGTTCTGTGACTCAGTGATTTGTTCTCTAGTTTGAATAGACAGATTGTAAATGGAAAGTAAATTTTTAAGTCTTTAAACAGAGACTAGGCAAGAAATCTTTTTAATTATTACTTCTATGGAACATTTTGAGACTGAACTCCTGAAAGAATCTTACATCTGGATATTTGTGGTCTTACTGGTTTCCCCATAAGCATAGAAGAAGCTACATGTGCAGTACTGGGCATATGTTTGGTTTCAGTTAATTTTTGTAACAACAGACATTTCACAGCTTTCAAAATTAAGGCAGCATGAGGGAAAAAACAATGAATTTTACTCTTGGTTTTCCAGATCCACATAAGGTAGCTGAATTCACTAATCCTGGCACTACTATTGTCTGCTTTCAAGAAGGTACTAAAGCTAGAGCTAGTCTGACAGAGGAAGAAGGTTTTTTAAAATATATCACATAATGCCATTCAACAGAGTGCCAGAGTGAAGGGTTCAGAAGGGCTGCAGGCCCCTATTATCATTGTCCAATACAACACATACTCCTTTCATTGGGTTAGGGAGCAGCTCAGCTCCCCTTCTCTGGTCACAGCTGCATCAGTCCTACACATCATTATTTCTGCCCACAGATTCAGATCCAGGTCAGTGACATTTTCTTACTAGGGACCTGGCTTTCTGGACCATGTAGGAAAACCCCTATGCATTTTCTGCTGATACATTTAGGTGTTGTAGTGGTTTGACCCTGACTGGATGCCAGGTACCTACCACGCTGCTCTGTCACCTCCCTTCTCAGTAAGACAGGGAGGGGAGAAAATAAGATGGCAGTTTTTTTTAAAAAAAACAACCAAAAAAAAAAAAAACCGCCAAAAAACCACAAACTATTTTACTGTGAGAGTGACGGAGCAGTGAAGCAGGTTGCCCGGGAGGGGTTGTGGAGCCTCCTCTCTTGGACTCTCCTGGGTATGTTCCTGTGTGACCTGATCTGGGTGAACCTGCTTCTGCGGGGGGGAGGGGGGGGAATTGGACTGGGTGATCTCTGGGGGTCCCTTCCAACCCCTAACAATCTAGCATTCTATGATTCCATGATTCTATGATTCAATGACTGATGGGGGCAGATATGAATGGGCTCCCCGAGAAACAAAGGTTGTGAAGGAGCTGCATGGGACTGTAAAGACACACGCTTTACAGATGCCTCATCAAAGACCAACACAGCGGCAGTGGTGTGGAAACGGGGAGACGGGAGAAAATCTTGCATACTGATGCCACAAAATCGGTGAAATATCTGGAGGCCAAGGCTATTGCCCCTTGCCTTGGAGGCATTGCATTCAATGCCACTCAATATCGTCACAAACTCCAGATTCGTCACTGAACTAGTTCGACAATGTGCATGAGCCATTTGTGCTTCCACCAGTATAGCAGTCCTCATATGGAATGCTTTGCAAACTCAAGCTACCCCCTGCTCTATTGTACACATCAACAGTCACACCAATATTCCAGGGGCTTTCACTGAAGGTAACCAAAAGGTGGGCAAAGCAGCAACGCATGTATGGCCTATCTCCATCGAAGAGTATTTCCCAGCGGCCAGACAGTTACACACCTTTTTGCATTGTGGAGCGCGGGCTCTACATCATCAGACCAAGATCTATTTCCAAGTGGCAAAGCAGATAGTTGCTGCTTGCCCTCAATGTGCTTCAACGCTACCATGGGAAGCCAGAGTTAATCCCCGAGGGGTGCTTCCGAATCAGATCTGGCAAAGGGATGTCACAATTTATGAGCTCCTTTGTCCCAACCATCACCTCCATGTCACCATTGACACCTGCAGTGGCTACATACTAGCTACCCCCATGCGCCAAGCCACAGCGCAACACATGATAAGGCACTGGCTACAATGTATAGCCATCCTAGGATGTCCTGAACAAATTAAAACTGACAATGGGACTTGCTACACCTCCTATGTGACATAAGAATTCTGTCGAATCTGGCAGATTAAATTGGTGCACGACATCCCTTACAATAGCCAGGGACAGGCAATCATTGAACGTGCTCACGCAACTCTTAAAATACAGCTCAACCATCTTAGGGAGGCGGAGAGCATGGGACATAAAACTCCCCTGATAGGCAACATGATATTTTAATGCGCTGTCTGTACGTTCTTAACCATTTTGTTCAAGGGTCAGGACTCATACCGGTGCAAGTACACTTTAGGGAGCAAGAGCCAGTAGCAGTAGATAAATTACCAGCAGTCAAATTACAATAAATCGACTCTGGGGAGTGGGAGTCAGGATAGAGGCTTTGATGCCTGGGCCGAGGGTATGCTTGTATAGAAAAGGAGGGAACCCAGCAGTTGGTCTCGACAAAATGAATACGACCAGAGTTATGAGTCTAACGGTCTACTGAGTTGTTCTGGTTTAGCAAGGAGCAGCTTTTGGCTTAGTAACAGGGGGAGTGGGTTGCAGTGAAGACCCGATAAAGAGTTTGCGGACTCTCCCCCCCCACGGCTCCTGGGTTCACACCCACCTCCGGCCCAGCTGGGCCAATCTGGCGCCTCTGCGATCACTATTTAGGGGACGGGAATTTGAAATGCGAGGCGGGAGATGTAAGAGTGATACAAGATGGAGGCGACCACGTGAACCCTTCAGCCAGAGAAGGAGGAAGGAAGGAAAAGCAATAGACCAGAGACTCCTCTGCAAGCCGTGGCGAGAATGCAAGCTGTGCCCCTGCAACCTATGGAGATTCATGGCAGGACCGAGAGTTACCAGCAGCTCCATGTGAGTGAGTCCGGACGGGCGAGGGACTGTGTGGGGAGACGGTCATGGCCCAGGCCGTGTTGGAGAGTCTGCACGCCGCAGAGCAGCCCCACACGAGAGGCAGAGAGGAGCTGCAGCCTTTGGAATAAGTGCGCGTTGGAGCAGCCCGTGCAGGTCTGCCATGCGTGTGAGTTACCCCACGGACTTGCAGGGAGGACTGGTGTGGAGTTCACCCGCCCTGAGGAAGGACAAATGACAGAAGCTATCAGGAACAGACTGAAATCCCCACTGCCTGCCCCCCCAAACCGTTCAGGGGGGGGACAGGGTAAAAACACCGGGATCAGGGCTCTGAGCCCGGGAAGAGGGGAGGTGTGGCAAGAAGGTGTACTTAAAAAGGCTGGTTGGACTCTTCATTGATGTATTACTCTGTGTTGTTTCATTTTGGTTATGTTTTGGGTTTTTTGGGGTATGTTTTGGTTGATGTTGCATTAAATTATTTTTCTGTTTTCTTCCCCAAACCGAGTGGCCTGGTCTGTTTTGTCCTGAACCTTAAGCGGCAATTAAGCTCTCCCTGCCCTTGAGCAATTCTCGGCCTCTTCGGTACTCGAGGCTAATCGTGGTCTTTGTTCCCCCATGGGCCTAAACCATGACATGAGTCTCTTTTGCATGTTGATGTGTTCTTCAGAGTGCTCGCCGTGACGCAGATCCAGCTGGAGTCACTCAACTATTGGCAGGATTGGGCAGTGAAGTGTAACACAGCCAGCACCTGTTTATATCTTCCAGCAATTGGCTCAGCTAGCACGTGTGCTGACACGTTATGTATCAGCCCGTGCCACGGGATGCTGGAGTGATTGAGCTTAGGGACGGGGAGATGTTGTAGGTGTCTGGAAAATCTCGGGTTGTAATGCGAGAGGTGGAGGGTATAGAAGAGGCAGGCATGGGGTGGAGTGAAAGGAGGTGCTTGTGTTAGCAGATAAAAGTGCATGGTGCAAGCAATTAGTTGGAATAAAGCATCATCCATACTGAGTATGCAGTGATCTTGTCCCCTCAGTGGCAGTGGGCTGAGTGATCCGTGAGGGTGGCCTGGTGATGTTGCCGGTAGCGGCAACAGGTAAGCGTAACGGTTGCTTTGGAAGGCCAAAATGAATCATGACTCCCCCTTCCTGCTCCTCTCCCCAAGTTTATATTGCTGAGCTGATGTCATTTAATATTGAATATCTCCTTGGTCAGTCTGGGTCAGCTGTAATGGCCATGGCCCCTCCCAAGATCCTGCCCATCCACATCTACTGGTGAAGGTGGGGGAAGAAATGTTGGAGGGACAGTCTTGATGCTGCGCGAGCAGTAGCCAAAACATTGGTGTGCTATCAATACATGTTTTTAGCTACCAACAGTAAGCACAGCACTGCAAGAGCTGCTGTGGAAAATCACCACCACCTCAGACCCAATACAGGTGCATAAATCTTTTAAGATGGATATTTTCTTACAGCTGCAGAAACTCTACTAGGCCATTAGTGCAGCTACATAAACAAGGAGCAGTAAAAAAAATCAAAGAATGGGTGATTTTAATTCCCCAGACATCAACTGGCAATATCATACAGTGAACACAAACAGGTCCAGGAAATTCCTGAAGCATATGGAAAATAACTTCTTGGTGCAGGTACTGAGACAGCTAAGAAAGGTGTCCTCCTGGATTTTTTGTTTGTAAAAAGAGAATGATTCATAGGTGAAGTGGTGATTGGTGGCTGTCTTGGTCACAGTGACCATGAAGTAGGTGTGGTAGTTTAGCCCTGGCTGGATACCAGATGCTCACCAAGTCATAATATCACTCTCCCTCCTAAACTGGACAGGAGAGAGAAAAATATAATGAGCAGTTTGTGTGTTAAGGACAGGGAGATTGCTCAGCAATTAAGGTCATAGGCAAAACAGACTCAACGTGGGGAGAAAAAAAAGGTTTGATTTATTAATAAACCATAAGAACAGGGAGATGAGAAATAAAACAGAATCTTAAAACATCTCTCCCCACTCCTTCCTCCTCTAGGACTCTCCTTACTTCCCCCCAGTAGTGCAGGGGGTAGGGGATGGGGGTTGTGGTCAGTTCATTACAGGTGGACTTTGCCACTGCTTCTTCTCAGAGGGAGGCCTCCTCACACTTCCCACTGCTACACTGTGGGGTCCCTCCCATGGGAGACAGTCCCTCACGAACTTCTCCAACGTGGGTCTTTCCCATGGACTACAGTTCATTATGAATTTCTCCAGCATGGGGCCTCCCACGTTGGCAGCTCTTCACACACTGCCCCAGCATGGGTCCTCCACTGGGAGAACAGTCCTTCATGTACCAACTGCTCCAGTATGAGTCCCTTACAGGATCAGAAGTCCTGACAGCAAACCTGTTCTCTGGCATGGGCTCCTCTCTTCCCACAGGCTCCCAGGTCCTGCCAGGAACTTGATCCAACACAGGCTCCCTATGGAGTCACAGCCTCCTTTGGGCATCCATCTGTTCCGGTGTGGGGTCTTCCACGGGCTGCAAGTGGATCTCTGCTCCCCGTTGGTCCTCCATGGACTGCAGGGCGACAGTCTGCCTCACCATGGTCTTCACCACAGATCCCAGGGGAGTCTTTCCTCCAGAGCCTAAGCACCCTCCTCCCCTTCCTTCTCCACTGACCTTGGTGTCTATGGAGATGTTTCCACATTCTCCCTCCCTGTTGCTGCTGCAGTTTAGCAACTGCGCAGTAACTTCTTCTCAAATACGTTATTCACAGAGGTGTTACCTCAGTCACTAATTGACCAGGCCTGGGTCAACTGTGGGTTCCATCTTAGAATTGACTGTCATTAGCCCTATCAGCTACAGGGGAAGCTTCTTGCAGCTCTTTGTTTAAAGAAGAAACCCTGTAGCCCCCCCTATTACCAAAAACCTGGCCCAGGCAAAAGCACTACAAGTAGTCAAGTTTCAAATTATTTACAACAGAAGAAAAACTGCCAGCAAAAGTTTGACCCTGGATACAAGGAGAACAGACTTCGAGCAGGTGAAGGAGTTAGTAAGGTTCCCTGGGAACCTGCTATTGAAGGTATTGGGGTCCATGAATGCTAGTCACTTTTTAAGAGCCATCTCTTAAGAGCACAGGAGCTGGCAATTCCAAAGTGTTGGAAGTCAAGCAGCAGGACAGAAGGTCAACTTGACTAAACAGGGATTGTCTTCTAGAATTTAGAAGTAAAAGGAAAGTGTGTGGACATTGGAAGCAAGGACAGGTGACATGGGAGGACTACAGAAATGCTGTTCACCACTGTAGGGAGAAAATTCATGCCGCTAAAGCTTGATTAGAATTCAAGCTGTCCAGCACTATGAAGGACAACAAAAAATGACATTTTAAAATCCATTAACAGCAAAAGGAGGATCAAAGATAACACTGATGAGGTCAGTCACCTCACAAATAGGGACACAGACAAAGCAGAAATGTTTAATGCCACCTTCACCTCTGTCTTCAAAACTGATGATGGGCCCTGGGACCCCTAGAGCCCTGTATTGGAAGCCTGTAACCGGGGAAATTATAAACTCTCAGTCAATTCTGAACTTGGTTGAGATTTGCTGCTCCAGCTGGATAAGTATATGGGACCAATGGGATTCCTCCCAGAGTACTGAAAGAGCTGGTTGATGTTATCGCGGAACCTCTCCATTATTTTTCAATGGTCTTGGGAGTCTGGAGACGTCCTAGTTGAATGGAAGCTGGCAAATGTCTCAATTCTAAGAAGAGTAAGAAGAAAGATCCTGGTAATTACAGGCCTGTCAGTCTCACTTCCATGCCTGATAAAATTATGTAGAAGGTCATTCTGGGAGTTACTGAAACACACTCGAGAGGCAATTCAGTCATTGGTCATAGCTAGTACAGGTTCATGAGGGGAAAGTCCTGTTTAACTAACTTAATTTCTTTTTATGACAGGGTCATCCATCTAGTTGACCAAAGGATGCCAGTAGATAGGGAGTTTTTTGGATTTTAGCAAAACTTTTGATACTGTCTCTCACAGTATCCTTCTGGACAAAATGTCCAGCATACAGCTAGACAAGTCCATAATACTTTGGGTGAGAAATTGGCTAATAGGTCAGGTTCAAAGAGTTATAGTAAATGAGGTTACATGGGGCTTGCAGCTGGTCACCAGGGCCCAAATTTAGGGCCAGTGCTCTTTAATGCTTTTATAAATTATCTGGATGCAGGAATCAAATGTACATTAGGTAAGTTTGCTGATGATACTAAACTAGGAGGAACTGTGGCCTCCCTTGAGGGTAGAGAGACCTTACAGAGAGGTCTGGATAGACTAGAGAGCTGGGAAATCACCAACTGTATGAAATTTAGCAAGAAGAAGTTCCAGATTTTGCATCTGGGATGGGATAATCCTGGGTATATGTAGAAACTGAGGGATGAGAGGCTGGAGAGCAGTCCCGTGGAAAGAGCTCCGGGGGTGTGGGTTGATGGTAAGTTGAATATCAGTCAGCTGTGTGCCCTGGAAGCCAAAATGGCCAACCATGTCCTGGAGTGCATGAGGCACAACTTAGCTAGATGTTCAAGGGAGGGGATTGTTCCCACTCTACACCACAATGGTGTGGCCCGACCTCAAGTACTGTGTGCAGTTTTGGGCGCCTCAATTTAAGAAGGGCATCAAACTATTAGAGTATGTTCAGAGAAGGACAACCAACATAGTGTTTTGTGGAAGCAATTAAGGTCTACTTCTACTGCAGCTGGAAGAAGAAAAAACAATTTTAACAAGTGTCTGACTGAAAGAATTTAGTTGAAATTATTTTTTATGTTGTTCTGGTTTAGCAAGGAGCAGGTTTTGGCTTAGTAACAGGGGGAGTGGGTTGCAGTGAAGACCTGATAAAGAGTTTGCGGACTCTCCCCCGGCTCCTGGGTTCACACCCACCTCCGGCCCGGCTGGGCCAATCTGGCGCCTCTGCGATCACTATTTAGGGAACGGGAATTTGAAATGCAAGGCGGGAGGTGTATGAGTGATACAAGATGGAGGCGACCACGCGGACCCTTCAGCCAGAGAAGGAGGAAGGAAGAAGAAGCAGTAGACCAGAGACTCCTCTGCAAGCTGTGGCGAGAATGCAAGCTGTGCCCCTACAACCTATGGAGATCCATGGCAGGACCAAGAGTTACCAACAGCTCCATGTGAGTGAGCCCGGACGGGCGAGGGACTGTGTGGGGAGATGGCCATGGCCCAGGCCGTGTTGGAGAGTCTGCACGTCGCAGAGCAGCCCCACACGAGAGGCAGAGAGGAGCTGCAGCCTTTGGAATAAGTGCGCGTCGGAGCAGCCCGTGCAGGTCTGCCATGCGTGTGAGTTACCCCACGGACTTGCAGGGAGGACTGGTGTGGAGTTCACCCGTCCTGAGGAGGAACAAACGGCAGAAGCTATTGGGAACAGACTAACTGAAACCCCCACTGCCTTCCCCCCCCGAACCGTTCAGGGGGGGACAAGGTAAAAACACTGGGATCAGGGCTCTGAAGAGGGGAGGTGTGGCAAGAAGATGTTCTTAAAAAGGCTGGTTGGACTCTTCACTGTTGTATTACTCTGTGTTGTTTTGTCTTGGTTATGTTTTGGGTTTTGGGGGTATGTTTTAGTTGATGTTGCATTAAATTATTTTCTGTTTTCTTCCCCAAACCGAGTGGCCTGGTCTGTTTTGTCCTGAACCTTAAGCGGCAATTAAGCTCTCCCTGCCCTTGAGCAATTCTCGGCCTCTTCGGTACTCGAGGCTAATCGTGGTCTTTGTTCCCTGATGGGCCTAAACCACGACATATGTATATAATTTTTTTTTTTTTACAAAATCCATGCTTATCGTATCACCATAATAAGCATTTTTAACCATCACTGACATTACAGGATTGATTTGTTTTCCATATATATAACTCTTTACAAAGTATATAGACTCAGCTACTCATTACCTACTTTCCAGTAAATATTTCAACAAAGATGCACTGAAAGCAAGGCTGATTAGTAATAATACAATAAGAATATTACAATAATAATAGTATTACAATAGTAATAATAATGAGAAGAATAGTAATAATAAGAATAGTATTACAATTACAAGAATAGTACAATAAGAATATATTTTAACTTAGCTGAAAATGTTATGTATAGATTTTAAGACTTGCATTTTCTCCACCATTTTGTGTAAGTTGAAGAAGGGACTGTATTCCTTTCTGGCATTAGACAATGCTGCTACCTCACACATTCAGTATGATGTAATGTCACCCAGAGACAAGTTGGTATTTAAATGAGGTAAATCTTTATCTAGACTTTCAACACATCTGTCATGGATTTAACAGATAAGACAGCTCCACTTGACCTGTAATATCCTTACTAACATTCTCCAGTGCAACGAACATTATGCAGTCCTAGGCAGCAGTCAGGTAACTGCATCACTTTTGTGGAAGATGCTAATGTTATTTTGCAGAATTTAGCTATGTTTGTGGAGCCAGATGCAGCTGTCAGTATATGGCAGAGCTATATGTGTTTATAGGATAAAGGTGTGTCTGTAGAATGTGGCTGTGTTTGTGGAGCCAGATATAGCTGTCAATATATGGCTGTATGTATGAGATATAGCTGTGTGAGGAAGATGTAGATATAGAATGTTTGCGTAAAATATAACTGTTTACAGTATAAAGCAGATATGACAAGGATTAGAACAAAAGGGCCTTAACATTAATAAAATCAATCATGTGCCCATGATCAGGATGTACTATTGAAAATCTTATTATAGGAAGGAACTAATAAATCCAAGAGGGGTGCGAGAAACCTAAAATAGCTCGTAGGAATTTGAGGCTTCCCGGGTAAGTTGTACACCTTGGAGTAGTCAGCCAATGGGGAAACAAGGGAGGGACCTTGTGGATGGGATAGGGAACAAAAAGCCAAATGTTGTATCCATCGAGTGTGCCTACTAGCTAGGACACCTGCTATTGCAAGAATGCTTAATAAAAGTGCTTCACTGCAGAGTCTGACCTGAGTCTTTCACAAGAAAACTTGTTTCTTACACTTTGCCTACTCCCTAATCAGTCCACTGCAAGGGTGGACATAATCTTCACTAAATTTCTTCACCAGGACTTTTTCTACTCCTGTTGGATAATATTGTAGGTGAAATATGATCGCTTTATGAATATTTATCCAGCAGGAATAGAGATATTCCACACTAACTTGCTTACTGAAAATGCAACAAGTCATCCCTTAGGATTCAAGTCACTCAGTGCTGGTATATTTATTTGTGCTAATTTTTTCTAGCTCTCTATTAGAATTTAATGGCATTTTATTACAGAATGTATATGTTATCTTCTAATTCTAATCCTAATTCTCACAAATAGTTTTTGGTTTTGAGAAGTGTCTGAAAAGCCAAATATTTTTTAAGTAACCAACTGATTAAATACTAAAAAGATATATTGAAGGATTAAATTCAATTATTGCCTAAATTGATTTCACATCAGTGTGCATTATTAATTGCTGACTGGAAGGTAATTAACATGCACACTGAATTCACACTATATAGAACTTCATGATCATAAACTCAAGCACAAATTTGGAAAAACAATTAAATAAAGTACAGGGCAAGAGGATGAAAACAAAATTACATTTTGTTTGACAAACAAATAGCTATAGCTGATATTATCACATTAAGAGATCTGTCATGGTTTGGCCCAGCTAGCACAGAAGCACCACGACAGTCTCTTGCTCAGTGCACCCCATTCACCCCCACCCTCGTTAGGATGGCAGAGGCCCCAGCAAAATGGGAGGAAAAAGATAAGCAAGGTTGTTGTGGATTAAGAAAAGGGCAGGGAGGGCTCATTGCCAATTACGGTTCTAGGCAAAACAGACTCCAGTACTCGACTTAGAGAGGAAAGTAGTAAAATTTATTCTACTATCTACAAGAAATAGAATGGAATAAAAGCAAAAAGGGAGTAGGATGATGAGAAAATTACAACCAGCACTTTAAGATCTCCCTCCCCCATCCCTCCTTTCTTCCCGGGCCCAGCTCACTGCTTCCGATATCTCTACCTCCTCCCTCGTCAAGAGCTCAGGGGGGTAGGAAATGGGGGATGTGGTCAAGTCTCTCACAGATGGTCTCTGCTGCTTCTGTCTTCTCAGATGACGATGACTCTTTGCATTCTTCCCCTGCTCCAATACGGGGTCCCTCCCACGGGACACAGTCCTTAACGAACTTCTCTGGTGTGAGTTCTTCCCAAAGGCTATCGGCTTGTGCAGATACAGGGTCCCTCCCTTGGGACATGGCTTCTTCTGGACATAATTTTAATGAGTTTCTTTGGCGTGGGTCCTTCCCCACACTTATAGCTTCTGTGAATACTGGGTCCCTCCCTCAGGACATGGCCTCCTCTGGCCATAGTCACTGCCCCTGACATGGGGTCTTTAATGAAGTGAACACTGCTCCTGGCTTGGGATTTTTAGCAAAATGAGGCTCTGTCCCTTATTCGGGATCATTATCAAAATGAGTCTCTTCCCTTGATGCAGGATTTTTAAAGAAATGAAAATAAATCTCAGCTTCACCAGGCCTCTCTATAGAATGCAGGGAAGTCTCTGCTCCAGCACACCTCCTTCTCTCTTTCCTCACTGACCTTGGAGTTTGCATGGTTGCTTCTCTCTCTCTTCCCACTCCTTGTACCACCACCAGCTGGAGAAGAAGAAAGGATAAAAGAAGGAACGAACAGGAAGAAGCCTCCTCTTCCAGCTTCTTAAAAAGTGATCGTGGAGGCGTCTAATTGACTCAGCCCCAGCAGTGGGTCTGTCTCAGAGCTGGGGATAGTTTTGAGCAACTTCTTACAGGAGCCATCTCTACAGCCCCTTCCCTCTTATCAGAAACAGTTGTCATGTCAAACCATGGCAAGGTATAACAGAGTTTTTCAACCTGTGGTCCCTGGATCCACAGTACTACTTCTAAAGGGTTAAAAAATATTACCCAAGAAAAACAACTCTATTGCCATTGAGTCTAAATTTGCCATTCAAGTCTGTAGCTCCTCTAGAAAGCACTTAGGGCCCACAAATAAAAAAAGTTTGAAAATTCCAGTGGTTGAACCACAGCCAAACAATACAAATACATAATAAGTCTGTTTGTTATAGGAAATGTGTCAAATTCAACATAATGAGAAGATACTTTATTAACAGTCTGAAATATTACAGCAAGCACTGAAAACCACAATTATTAAGGGGAAATAGATAGAAGTCCTAATTCTGTTCTTTATCAATATGCTCAGTCATAAAAAAGCATGAATCAATTCTGATGAAGCTGCACAGCAATGGCTGGGATTCGCCTAAGGGTACTGAGGGACCTGGTAGAAGAGCTCACCAAGCCACTTTCTGTCATTTACCAGTAGTCCTGGCTAACTGGGAAGGTCCCAGTGGAGTGAAGGCTAGCAAACATGACGCTTATCTACAAGGACCGAAAGGACGATTCAGGGAACTACAGAACTGTCAGCCTGACCTTGATGCTGGGGAAGGCTATGGGGCAGCTCATCCTGTGTGTCATCACACAGCACATAAAGAACACTCAGTTGAACAGGCCCAGTCAGCATCGGTTTATGAAAGGCAGGTCCTGCTTGACTAACCTGATCTCCTTCTATGAGAAGGCAACAGTAATTTGCCTTTGACAAATTTTTTCACAGCATTTTTCTGGAGAAACTGTCTGCTCATGGCTTGGAATGTGTCATGGTTTTGTGTGGAGCCATTTCTGGTAATGGGGAAGGGGATGTAAAGATGGTGCCTGTAAGATGTTGCTCAGGCTTCCAACTTGATTCTGTATCATTGATCACCACCCTCTGGGATCTGTCATTCAGCCAGCTCCCCATCTACCTCACTGTCCACTCATCCAAGCCACACTGCTTGAGCTTACTGATGAGGATGTTATGGGAGACAGTGTCAAAAGTGACTGGAGTGACATTGGCCTTTCTTCAGTCCTCAGGCACCTCGCCTGTCCTCCATGATTGTTCAAAAATAATGGAGAGCAGTTTAGCAATCACATCAGCTAGCTCCCTCAGCACTTTCAGATGTATCCCATCAGGACCCATTGACTTATGAGCCTTAAGCTTGGCCAACAAGTCTTTAACCTCTTCCTCTTCCACCCAGGGCAAGTCCTCTGCTGTCCTGACCATCCTGTTATCCTTGCCGAACTGGGCTTACCGAGAATCGGCCTTGGTCGTAAAGACTGAAGCAAAGAAGGAATTCAGTAGTTAAGCCTTGTCTACCTCCTCGGTCACCAGGGCACCCTCTATGTTTAGCAGCGGGCTCACATTCCCCCTTGTCCTCCTTATTCTGCTGATGTACTTGAAAAATGCCTTATTACTGTCTTTAACTTCCCTGGCTAAATTTAAGCCTAGAAGGGCACTAGCGTTCCTAGTTGCACCTCTGCATGCTCTGGCGCTGTTCCTATACTCTTCCCAAGAAGTCAGCCCCTATTTCCACCTCTCATAGATATCTGCTTTCTGCCTGAGTTTTCCCAGCAGATTCTTGCTCATCCATGGAGGCCTCCTACCTCCTTTTCCTCCTTTCTTGCTGTAGTGGGTCTGGGATGTTAGTGATTTTCCACAGCAGCTCCTGCAGTGCTGTGCTTACTGTTGATATCAATATTATGTCTACTGCTCGCACAGCATCAGGGCTGTCCCTCCAGCATTCCTTCCCCCACCTTCACCTATAGCTGTGGGTGAGCACAATCTTGGGAGGGACCACAGCCAGAACAGCTGACCCAGACTGACCAAGGAGATATTCCATATCATATGACGTCAGCTCAGTAATATAAACTGGGGGAGAGGAGCAGGAAGGGGAGGCAAGATTCATTTCTGGCCTTCCAAAAGCAACCCTTAAGCGTACCGAAGCCCTGCTTCTCGGGAGGTGGCTGAACATCGCTGCTGATGGGAAGTAGAGAGTAACAGCTTTATCTGCTATTGCTTCGCTTCCCACACACGTGGCTTTTCTGCTTCTTTATTAAATTGCTTTTATCTCAACCCGGGAGACTCCCATCTTATTTTCTCCCCTTCCCTGGCTTGCTGAGGAAGTGGGGGATAGAGCGGTGTGGTGGGCACCTGGCATCAAGCCAGGGTCAAACTACCACACTTGCATGTTGGGACACACTGATCCTGGGCTTGGGTGAAGTGGTGCTTGAAGGGCACTTCTGCCTTCTAGAATCTTAGCCCATGAGATCCATTCAAGCAGGTCTTTGAAGAGGTCAAAGTCAGCTCACCTGAAATCCAGGGTCACAGTCTTGCTTTGTGTCCTGCCTCTTCCACTTGAACTCTACCATCTCATGGTCGCTGCAGCTGAGGTTGCCTCCAACCTTCACATCCCCAACCAGGCCCTCTTTATTCGTCATTATCAGGTCCAGCAGCACACCCCTCCTAGTTGGTTCCTCAATCACCTGTGTTGTAGGCGTCCGGAAGATCTCGGGTTGTAACGCGAGAGGTGGAGGGTACAGAAGAGGTGGGCACAGGATGGAGTGAAAGAAGGTGCTTATGTTAGCAGATAAAAGCACATGGTGTAAACAATTAGTTGGAATAAAGCATCATCCATACTGAGTATACAGTGATCTTGTCCCCTCAGCGGGAGTGGGCTAAGTTATTCATGTGGGCAGTCTGGTGATGTTGCCCGTAGCTGCAATAATCTGTGACAGGAAGTTGTTGTCAGCCTCCTGGACTGCATGTGCTTGGCTGTGTGGCTATCCCAGTAAATATCACAGTGGTTGAAGTCCCCCATAAAGACCAAGGATTGTGATCATGAGACAGCTCTCAACTGTTTGTAGGAGGCCTCATCCATATCCTCCTCCTGATCAGGTGTCCTGTAGCAAACTCCTACAACAATATTGTCTACCTTGCCCTGCCCCTTAATATTCACCCATAAGCACTCAACCTGCCACTCATCCCCACCTAGGCACAGTTCGGTACACATTAGTTGCTCCCTCACATAGAGAGCAATGATCTATCCACATCTGAGCCACATGATCTGTCTTATCACTTCTCTCAGAGCTGTTTATCTGTGTGCTTCAAGGGAAGAGCTTTGTCTCAAGGTTAAAGCTGCCTGCAGCCCAAACCTCTCCCACAGCAGTGACCATGAGATGGTAGAGTTCAAGATCCTGTGTGGAAGAAGAGGCGAGATTACTTTGGCCTCTTCACAGACCTGCTTGGACGGATCTCATGGGATGGGATCCTAGATGATAGAAGTGCCCAAGAGAGCTGGTTGATCTTCAAGTGCCACTTCCTCCAAGCCCAGGATCAGTGTGTCCCCCCCATGAAGAAAAGCAGGAAAAGGAGGCAGGAGGCCTCCATGGATGAGCAAGGATCTGCTGGGACAACTCAGGCAGAAAACAGCCATCTCTGAGAGGTAGAAACAAGGGCTGACTTCTTGGGAAGAGTTTAGAATAGAGTATAGAATGAAAACAGAAAGGGAACATGCTTCCTGCTCTCCTTCAGCACAGGCTATCAGGATCTCAACACACCCACTGAAAAAAGTGAGACAGAAAATCCACCAAAACCACAGCTAGGCGAATACTTACCAATGACTCCATTCAGGCCTAAGAAAATGCAGCCACTGCTAGACTTCATCAAGGACAAAATAATGTCATCTCTTGAAATGATGATTACTCACTATTAAAATAAGCCAGTAAGAGCAATCTATGACAATACCTATTTCTCTTTACTGGTCTAAATTAGCAATAGAACCTTTACCTGTTAATGTTGCCATATATAACAGTAGGACATGACTGGCAGCTAGCAGGTTTGTTATGCCACTACAGTGAAAAATGGTATCTCAAGGGAATACAGCATTGTCTGGAAATTACAAATGAGACATTCATAATGTACTGTACCAGTGTTGTAAGTATTTTTTTTCAAACTGAAGTATGGACAAGTCTCACATAAACTATATGCTGCACAGAGCCAGAAACAAGAGAGTCACATTCCAAAATAAAAATTTAACCCAGTTCTTGCACATTTCTATTTTCAAAGAAAAACCAACAGTGAGAAAGGGCTTCCGATGATGAACATTTGTTACCTCAATATTATACGGTTTCCCAGGTCCATAGAGGCAACTCCAGACAGTTGAAACATACCAGAAAGAACTTATCATTGAAATCATTCGTCAGTGTGATAACTCTCCAGCAAAAGACCTGGACAATCTTGTGTACACTCAGCGTACTCGCTGGCAGGGACAGAGTGAGAGGCGGAAAGGGCCTTGATGTTGTGCAAGCATTGCTCATCAATAATCAAAACATCCCTGTTATCAATGCTGTTTTCAGCATAAACCCAAAACATAGCCCCATACCAGATACTAGGAAGAAGCCTAGTCAGAAGCCATCTTCAGTAGTACTGGGAGAATTACCTGATGGTACAGCTGATACTCTGTCACTTTATGCAAAGTCCTTTGGTCATGACTAACAGAGGTTCCAGGACCCTCCCATGCCATAAAACTCCCACTACAATAAAACTCTTCACAGTTTTCATTATTTAAACTTTCTTATTATTTAGTTGCATTTTCAAAACTCAGACTCAATTTCCCTCTCAAATGATGGCTGTTTTGCTTTCCAGTATCCATATACAAGCCATGACAACATCACAGAGCCAGATTACAATACTACCAAAGGATGACATTTAAAGTTATCTAAAAAGATCAATGTTAATTTGTTTTTGTTCTTTTAATAAATTTTCTATTTCATGAAATACTTCTACAAATTTCAGGTTGGATCATTTGGATATAGTACTGTAGTGGTTTTGCCTGGGCCAGGTTTTTTGGTTGCAGGGGGGCTACAGGGGTGGCTTCTTTAAACAAAAAGAATCACCAGAAGCTTCCCATGTAGCTCACAGGGTTAGGGCCAGTCAATTCCAAGCTGGACCCTGTACCTGATCCAGGCCTAGCCAATTAGTGATGGAGGTAACATCTCTGTGAATAACATATCTGGGAAGGAGAAGTTGTTGCACAGTTGCTAAACTGCAGCAGCAACAGGGAGGGAGAATGTGAAAACATCTCGGCAGACACCAAGGTCAGTAGAGAAGGAGGCGGAGGAGGTGCTTAGACTCTGGAAGATTCCCCTGTGAACAGTGGTGAGGACCATGGTGAAGTAGATTGCCCCCTGCAGTCCATGGAGGACCACTGGGAAGCAGAGACCCACTCGCAGCCCGTGGAGGATCCCACACCAGAGTGGGTAGATGCATGAAGTTCCGTAAGAAGTTCATCCTGGAAAAAGTTCCTGGCAGGACCTAGGAGTTTGTGGGGGAGGTGCCCACACTGGAGCAGGTTTGCTGTCAGGACTTGTTGTGGAGAAAAAATGAGGGAGAATGGACATGGATCCCGGGGTATAATGTTAGGCCCGTTGGGGCAAGGCAGCCTGGGCTCTAGTTATATGAATTTAATGCACAATCAAGACCAGAGTCAGAGCCATGGTTAAAGCAGTTGCTGTCATGTAGAGAGCAGGCCACTTTCTGTTCCCTCAAGGTCAGACTGTTTTCGGCTAAAGGTGGTAAACAACTTTGGGGAAAAACAAGATGGGAAAATGTGAGGGAGCTTGCTTATCACAGAAACCGCAAGTAGGATGAACATGAAAATGTAATCTATTAGCTGCTGTTGCTGAGCTAGCTTTGAAGCTGCTGTGTATATAAGTTAGAGCCTGCTCTCAATAAAGAAGAAGATTTCTGCTATCACTCACATTGAGTAGGACTGATTTCTTCCCACCCAGCTGAGAATCGGACCCTGGGTTGATTGCCGCATAAAGTAGGCTTAGAGCTGGTTTTTCAGGCTTCGAGTCTGGTTTCAGGCTTTGAGCCTGGTTTTCAGACTTCGAGTCTGGTTCATTTTTCAGGCTTCGAGCCCGGTTTCAGGCTTCGAGCCTGGTTTTCAGACTTTGAGTCTGGTTTTTAGGCCAAGAGCCGAAAACTTCGCAGCAAATGGCGCCCGAACAGGGATACTCACTGGGTGTTACCGGGTAAATAGCCTGCCTGCGTGGAGCTGAGACTTGAAAAACCGGAGGCAGAGGCAGTTGTCGGAGGTGGAAGCCTGCCAGATCCCAAGCAGAGGTTGCTGTACCCGGGGGAGTGACTACAGGTTGCGGTGAGATGAGGAGCCGGCAAAAAAGCGGGGGGTGGACTTAAAACTGACCAATTTGTCTGGTCTGCTTGTATATGGTAATTGTAAAGGCTTTTTTAAAGACTCTGAGAAATATTTTTTTATGAGGAGGAGTGGAGAGCATATGGGACTTGTCTTTGGGACTTGGTTATAGACAAAGACAAAACTGCTCGGAAACTGATGAAACAGTGGAGAGAGGTCATTAACTGTCTGAAGAGATATAAGATGGAAAAGGATTTGGCCGCTGCTGTAACTCAGCGGCTTGATATGCCTGAGACTGTAGCCGAGCCAACAGCTGGACTGTTTGGTATCAGGACTAATTATGTCTCACCTCCCTTTTCTGGTGAGTGGCGAGAAATTGGAAATCTTCTCTGTGAAGCCACTATTAATGATGATAAGGACAATAGTAAGATCAGTAAAGATCTAGGTCTCGTTTGGAGGGACGTGATAAATACTTTAAAAGAAATGCAAGCAGAACAGCGTGTGACCATGCCTGCAGCCCAGGCATTGACCGTTGCGCCGAGGTCGACAGAAACAGACAGGGGAACGGACAGGCTCCTGCAGGAAGTGTTAAAGAAACTGGAGCGACAAGAGACCATCGAAACACAGCCTGTCGCCACTGAAAGCCAGCCCGGTGCGCAGCCCGTCGCTGAGCGGGGCGTGCTGCGAGGAAAAAAAAAAAAAAAAAAAAAAAAAAAAAAAAGAGTTCTTCTCTACACAAGAGTTTTTACAAAGTCAGAGAGGCGAAGAGGCTTCGGAGCGGAGCCCCCGCGGGAGAGCTGCTTCCCATTCGAGCCCAGCCCGCCGAGTTACCTCTGGGACGACTTGCAGGGGAATGCCGAGCGGGCGGAGTCGGGCGGGGATGCAGCGCAGGATGATCAGAGGAGAGTGGGGAAGCACGACCCCATGTTAGACTGGACACCATCGGGCACGCGAGGGAAGAAAAAGAAAACACGGGAGAGAGTAATACCGACTGCATCGCTGGCGCCGGGGACGGCACGGACTGAGACAGACCCCCCCCGCCCCTTCCATCCGCAGTCGCCGCCGCGAGCCGCTTCCCGCGCCCGGTCAGTGTCTCCGGAGTCCCCCCACACAGACCGCGCACCGACATCACCGGCCCCAGCCCTCACCGACCGCTGGGTTCGTCCTTTCCATCCTCAATCCCTTGCCTCAAAGAGTGTAAAAACTGTTGCCTGTGATGTTATGCATTTTGCTGTAAATGTAATGATGAACAGTGGTTTTCTTACAGTGGAAACTTTCTAAGGTGTTTTAGGTGTCAGGAACAGAACATTTTGACATTGAGAAACTGAAAGGTGGTTTGTGTTTTAGACTCATTGGTGAAGGATTTTTTTTTGATCAGGAGTAAAAAAATGGATTTTTTCATACTGTTGATGCTTCAAATGATTGTGGTAAATGGTTTTAGGCAATTTCAACAACCCAAGCAAAACATGTGGGTTACACTGGCCAAAGCAATCAATCAGTCTACAATATGTTTATCAATGGCCACTCCAGATAATCCTTTTTCTACCTGTTTGGTGGGAGTTCCATCAGATGTGGCACAATGGCCTGTACCAAATGCATTAAAAACAAATCCCTTAGTTAAGGGTAATGGCAAAGTTGACAACTGGGATTTGATCATTTCATGGTTGCCAACAATGACAACAGAGCCACAGGAGTTGGAATTATTGGGATCTATAAAGATGGATTTTTGTGTTATGTTTAATTTTACCAGCAATACCAAAACATCTGGGACAGAATGTGGATCCCATCCTGGGCGTGTATAAGAACACAACATCTTGGTGCAATTATACTTCACCAAAAAGATCCAGGTCTAGTCTTGTGCCTATACAGTTAACAAAGGGAATTTTTCTGATCTGTGGGGACCAGGCATGGCCTGGAATACCCTCAAGATAACAAAGGGGACCACGCAGTTTGGGACAACTGACGATCTTGATACCTAATCACACAATGATTTAGAAACATCATTGTCAAAAACAATTTGTGCATGCATTTACTGGCGAATGTGATGACTATGTTACCTTTGGTCTCCCTCAGCAATAATAGCAACTAGTATATTTGCTCCAGGTGTAGGAGTATCTGCTTTATTAACTCAGCTATGCAAATTAGGATACTGGCCTAGCAAACAAAGTAACCAAACCTCAATGACATTAGAAGACTTGATTAGTAATGTAAGTAGTATTAGCCATACAACTTTGCAACATAGACCTGCTAGAGATTTTACCTTTAGCGCAAGTATAATAACTTTGTTTGTCAGGTGACAGCTCAACCGTCTTAGGGAGGGGGAGAGCATAGGGCGTAGAAGATATAACGGTCTACTGAGTCTCTCTTGCAGATTGATGTGTTTCTCAGAGTGCTCGCCGTGATGCAGATCAAGATGGAGTAACTCAACTATTGGCAAGATTCAATAGTGAAGTGGAACACGACCAGCACCTGATCATATGCCCATGCCACAGGACACTGGAGTCATCGAGCATAGGGAATGGGAGATGTGGTAGGCGTCCAGAAGATCGCGGGTTGTAACGTGAGAGGTGGAAGGTACAGAAGAGGTGGGCACGGGGTGGAGTGAGAGGAGGTGCTGGTGGTGGCAGATGTGAGCACATGGTGTAAACAAGGGGTTGAAGTTTGGCAGATGGATGTCACTCATGGGGCAGAGTTTGGAAGACTAAAATATGTGCATGTAACCATAGACACATGGAGCAAATTCGTTTGGGCAACAGCACAGACAGGGGAGAGGGCCATACATGTGGAGCGTCATTTATATAGTTGTTTTGCAATAATGGGAATTCCTCAGAAAATAAAAACAGACAATGGGCCGGCCTATATAAGTAGAAGCATAGAACAGTTTATGAGGCAATGGGGAGTTAAACATGTAGCAGGGATTCCCCATTCCCCCACAGGACAGGCCATAATAGAAAGAGCTAATGGGACTCTAAAAAGATATCTTGGTAAATATGGGGATGTCAAAGACCTACATATGAAATTGTTAAAGGCTTTATTTGTTATGAACCACCTGTGTGTGTTTGGGGAACAGAAGCTACCACCTGTAATAATACATCATAATCCAAAGGCACAAAAGGAGAGAAAGAAAGAAATATGGGTTAAATATCGTGACCCTAAAACAGGGATATGGCAGCCTCCGGCCAAAGTATTATACTGGGGACGTGGGTATTTGTGTGTTGATTCTCCCACAGGATCCATTTGGGTGCCAGCCAGGTGGACAAGAGCTGTCCTTGAAGCTGCGGAGATCAAATCATCTGACGAAAAAGGACAGGAAGAGATTGGAGAATAAATACACCCTCGTCTTGCGGTCATTGGAGGACTGGCTAACAATCAAAAGACTGAAGGTTATATAACAAAAAGACAGTGAATTTCATGAATAATGAGGTGTTTTGTTATAACCATAGCTTTTAGTGTAACTATAATTGCTAACAGCTTGATGCATTTTAATCAGCCTAGAGATAATATTTGGATAACCTTTGCTAATCAAACTGGTCAATCATCTCTTTGTCTTAGTTTGGGAGGGGTTACTAATCCTTTTAAAATGTGTTTGATAGGATTGTCCATGTGGAATCTGGAGGAATTTTGTGGACTAGTAGACAATAACATTTTGTGTAATAGAACGGGGCTGAACACAATTAGTGATGATCACGATCATTCGGATGGGAAACGTCAATGTGAGATAATTAAGTCCCTTAATACCACATTAGCCTCACCCCCTGAGGAAATAGACTTGTTTGGAAGTGCCAATGCAAGCTTTGGTACTAATGGAACTGGGGGAAATAGGATAAGTTTTATGTCATGGGATATCCATGACTTTAATAGAAATTGAAAATATTGGGCCACCTTAGACTCTTCTTTGAAGTCAGAAACGGTATTTAAGCAATTGTGTTCCAACTGTAATGTCTCTAGTATTACATAACCGAAGAAATTGCCCACGGGTATATTTTTAATCTGTGGAGAAAGGACCTGGAACGGAATACCAGTAAATCCCCCGGGTGGACCCTGTTATTTGGGGAAACTCTCTTTATTCCACCCTAACTTAACCACGCTAATGCAGCTTGCTGACCATAATAATAGCTCCCGCAAAAAATGTAGTTATTATGAGTTTGATTGTACTGATATTGGTCCCCCACGATTTTGGAGTGAACTGAAGCAAGTCATAGTTGCCACCCTTTTTCCAGGAGGAGCAGCCAATAAGGCCATGAACTTGGCTAAACAGTTAGGATGTTGGACTAAAGATGAGTTAAATAAAACTTCAGAAATGATTGATATGTTAACAGCTGACATTCAAAGTGTAAATCATGCGGTGTTACAAAATAGAGTTGCCATAGACTTTTTATTATTAGCCCACGGACATGGATATGAAGAATTTGAGGGCATGTGTTGTATTAACCTGTCGGACCATTCCACCTCGATACATGCCAAACTGAAAGAACTTCAACAGGGATTACATCAGTTGAAACAAGAAGAGGGATTAGGACTTGAAGGATGGCTTAAGGGATGGGGAATAGGCCCTTGGTTGCGAAATGTTATAATGTATGGAATTGGCTTTATGAGTATTGTTTTATTTGCATTGTTAGTGTTTCCCTGTTTTATAAATTGTATTCAACGGACAATAGAAAAAACATTTGAGAGGATGTGGCAGGCTAATATTATTATCCAAAAAGAAAACGGCGGAAATGTGGGGAGTTTTGTGGAGACTTGGCTAGAGGAAAGAGGACATGATAGAATACAGCTGGTTAGGCAGTAAGCATTAAGCGATAAGATATTGGACTCCTGCTCAAGGCCGTGAGAGCAAGAGAGCTGTATGATAACAGGATGAGAAAGCAGGAGCTTAGTTTGGGTTAAGCAGCCACAAGTATTTGAAGTATGTTGAAACAAGGGCGGGGTTTGCATCTAACTGGGAACCAATGATGAGCTTAGCTTTTGCAATATGTATGAGCCTGATTATTGTATCTATAAAAGAGTTGTATCTTTGCAAATAGAGTTGAGACTTGTTGCACTACAGGATGGGCTTGTCTCCCGTCGTCTTCGCCAATTATGGTTCTGGGCAAAACAGACTCCAGTACTCGACTTAGAGAGGAAAGTAGGAAAGTTTATTCTACAAGAAACAGAACGGAATAAAAGCAAAAAGGGAGTAGGATAATGAGAAAATTACAACCAGCACTTTAAGATCTCCCTCCCCCATCCCTCCTTTCTTCCCGGGCCCAGCTCACTGCTACCGATATCTCTACCTCCTCCCCCCTCAACTGCTCAGGGGGGCAGGGAATGGGGGATGTGGTCAGTCTCTCACAGATGGGCTCTGCCGCTTCTGTCTTCTCAGATGAGGACGACTCCTGGCATTCTTCCCCTGCTCCAACACGGGGTTCCTCCCCCAGAACACAGTCCTTAACAAACTTCTCTGGTGTGGGTTGTTCCCAACAGCTGCAGCTTCTGCTGATACAGGTTCCCTTACACAGGACACAGTCCTTGGTGAATATCTCTGGCATGGATTCTTCACCGCGGTTTCAGTTTCTGCAGTTGCAGGGTCCCTCTCTCGGGACAAGGCCTCTTCTGGGCATAAGTTTGATGAGCTGCTTTGTCATGGGTTCCTCCCCACAGCTGCAGCTGTGGATATTGGGTCCCTTCCTCGGGACACGGCCTGCTTCGGCCATAGTGATAAAGGGTCCCTCCTTTGGCACACGACCTCCTCTGGCCAAAATCACTGCCCCTGGCTCAGGGTCTTTAATGAAGTGAATCGTTGCCCCTGGTCTCGGGTCAGCTTTAGCAAAATGAGTTTCTGCCCCTGATGTGGGCTCATTATCAAAATGAGTCTCTACTGCCGATGTAGTGTTTTTAAAGAAATGAAAATAAATCTCAGCTTCACCATTTCTCTCCATAGAATACAAGGGAGTGTCTGCTCCAGCACACCTCCTCCTCTCTTTCATCACTGACCTTGGAGTCTACATGGTTGTTTCTCTCACTGTTCCCACTCCTTGCACCACCACCAGTCAGAAAAAAAAGAAGGGGCAGAAGAAAGAAAGAAGATGGAGGAAAGAAACCTCCCCTTCTGGCTTCTTCTTAAAAAGTGATTGTGGAGGCGTCTAATTGGCTCAGCCTCAGAAGTGGATCTGGCTCTGAGCTGGGGAGAGTTGCGAGCAACTTCTTACAGGAGTTATCTTTATAGCCCCTTCCCCCTTACCAGAAAAGGCTATCATGTCAAACCATGACACTTGGGTGGACCAGGATGGGACTATGGGTGGGCCCTTTCCTGGAAATGTGATGAATATTCATGATTGCTGTAAATATAAACTGAAAATCTAGAGTCTTAGGTGGGCACATTTGGTGGAGAAATCCCCCGTGTTCCCCAGCGCTGCAATAAGGAATACCTGCTTAATAGTCACATTGGCTATTGAGTCCTCACTGACTTCTTCACAGCATCAGAACCTAATGAACTTGTTCTATCGGTCCACAAGGAAAAGTATTGTGGAATTTCCACCGGTAATCAGATTTTGCTCTGAGTATTTGATATCAACCCATTCAGATTTTTTACCTTTCTATTTCAAGTAGAATTAAAACTTTTCATTCAAGTCCCAGAAAACCAGGTTAATCATCCTTCAATAAAAGAAAAAAAATTCCAGACATCAGATTAAAAGGGAGCTTCGGTACACAGACTCTAGCACTGTAACAACCAGCAAATCTACATGTAGTGTCTGTTTGGTGGTTTAGCCCGGTGTCCACCGGTGTCCTATAGGCTGCAGGTCCTTGCCTTCCCCTGCAATCAGTTCGGGCATCAGGAAAACACTACCAACGATGAAATCCTGCTTTTGCTGAAGTATGTTCATCCCACCAAGGGGTACAAGCCCAATTACATCGTGTTTGAGAACTGCGAGGTTTTTTATTTTTTTGTCCAGCAAGGATAATAGGATGGCCAGGACAGCAGAGGACTTGCCCTGGGTAGAAGAGGAAGAGATTAAAGACTTGTTGGCCAAGCTTAAGGATCATAAGTCTATTGGTCCTGATGGGATGCATCCTAAAGTGCTGAGGGAGCTGGCTGATGTGATTGCTAAGCCTTTCTCCATCATTTTTGAACAATCATGGAGGACAGATAAGGTGCCTGAGGACTGGAGAAAGGTCAATGTCAGTCCAGTCTTCAAAAAGGAGAGGAAGGACAACCCAGGAAACTACAGATCGGCCAGTCAGTCTCACTACAGCCATCAGTTCCAGCAGTTGAACTGAACTGCCTGGGAAATGAATAGTTAGGTTTTGCCATTTTCCATTCTCCCACCAAACCTGTCCTGCTTTGGCTTGGATCTTACTTGCATCGGTAAAAACAGTCAGACCTTTAACGGGTGCTGCTGATCTCAACGGCCAGTCTTCCATTTGAAATTTAACAGAAAACAATTTATGGGCCGGATAGTCCCTGGATATGATAATAAGGCCCACTGTAATTCATCAGATTGTTGCAGTGCCCAGTTCAAGAACTCATCTGTGAGAGGAACGAAAATGACGTCTGCCTCAATCCCTGCTATTTCCAGCAGACGTTTCCTGGCCTTAACTATTATTTTCGCAATTGCCTCTAGTCTCGTGGTGATTGTTTTTTGCAAATTATATGGCAAAAATATCCACTCCAGGATCCTCAATGGGTCTTTTGCTACTGAATCCCGTTGCATCAAGACTGCTATTACATGCTGCTTTTGACTTATCACAGCAATGTTGAGAAGTCAGGATCATATCGGTGACTGTAGTTATTGACTATCTTGTTTCCTATCTTTCCTATTGCTTGCATTTGCTGCCGGGATAGTTTTTGGGCACTATCAGCCTCTACTGAGCCCTTTAACAAAGGCATTAGTGGCGCAAGATCCTCATTCGTGATACCACATATGGTTCGTACCCATTGGATATCACCTATTAGCTTTTGAACGGCTGTTAAATTAGCAATTTCTGTTTTAATTGCCACCTTCTAAGGATAAATGCAGGCACCGGTGAAAATATTACCTAAATATTTCCAAGAGATGTACATTTATACCTTCTCTGGCATGATCACCAACCCACAGATGCTCAACTGTCGCTTAACTTCTTGTAGAATCTGATACTGGTCCAGGTCTTTTCCTGCAATCAAGATATCATCCATATAACGGTAAAATAAAACATGAGGGTATTTTTTGCGCAGAGGTGCTAGTGTCCAGGCAATATAAGTTTGACAAATAGTTGGCGAGTTCTTCATTCCCTGAGGTAAAACAGTCCATTGATATAGTTTTGCTGGCTCTTGTTTGTTAATAGATGGTACTGTAAAAGCAAACTTCTCACTGTCATCCTCATGTAGGGGAATTGTGAAAAAACAGCCCTTTAGGTCAATCACCAACAGGGGCCACTCTTTTGGAAGCATTGCAGGAGAGGGTAATCCTGGCTGTAAAGCACCCATATCCTGCATCACTGCATTAACAGCTCTTAAATCGTGTACCAGCCTCCATTTCCCTGACTTTTTTAGGGATAGTAAAAATTGGTGTGTTCCATGGACTGGTGGATGGCGTAATATGACCTTTTTCTAATTGTTCATTTACTAATGCATGAATCTGGGCAAGCTTTTCTTTGCTTAGCAGCCATTGATCAATCCAAACTGGTTTATCTGTAAGCCAGGTAAACTTCAGGATTGGTCGCCCATCAATGGCCACCATTAAAAATTTTCATTTGACAAACGAAAGCCCATTTGACTTAAGGCGTCTCTACATAAAAGCAAAAAAGTGAAATATTCATTACATGGGGTCTAATTTGCACACATCTATTCTCTTCGCCCTGTATGCATACCGAAATTAGGTCTCTGCTAATTTTTGTCATCTGTGTTCCTCCTACTCCAACAACAGGAGTGTCTAAATTCTCTAAAGGCCAGCTTTTTGGCCAATAGGATAATAGAACAATGGTAACATCGGTAATATTTTGGTTCCTTTAGGTATATGAACTAGTGGCTGCCAAACTATAGCCATTATTCCAATGTTTCCTTCATTTTATAAGTTGTTGTGAAAAAGTTCACAAGCCAATTTAAGTGACTCATAGATCAAATTTATTAAGCAAGCGGCAAATAAGCAAAACAGCACTGGGTGGCCAGGAGACTCTGCTCCACAAACAGTGCATGACACCCCCCCCCCCCCCCCCCCCGTATCACAGTCCTTTTATACAGTCCTTATCGCTCGGCTGCATTGCTCCCTGGTGTACTCTGCGCATGTGCCCCTCTTGTTACTAGGGGGTCTTCTTCTGCCTCCTGGTGGTCATAGGGTGGTTGCTGGGATGAAGTCAGTAGTCTTCCTCTAGTGGCCCATTCATGAACTCTTGAACTCTCTTGGCTCTTCTCAGCTCATTCTCAACCTATTGTACCTCCCATAAGCACCTTAGCCAACTGCACCTGTGCACATTGTAGAAACTTTATGGTTAAAGTTTTACAAGACTTTTACAATGACTTTAAACGGTTCCTTGCACAACTATTCTTTCATGATTTAACAAACATGACCTTTTCCATTACACTCCATAATCCGCATCAATAACACCGGGGAGCACAAAAATACCCTGTCGAGAGGCCGATGACCATCCTAAAAGCAAAGCACTTAAACCATAGCCAAGGGGTCCATTAGCATTGGATGAGATAACCATTACCTCTGTATTGTGGATGGTTACATCTACTGCTGTTTCCACATCCACTAATGCACTTCCTGCAGTGGCTGATCTGAAGCCATCCAGGTGTAAGGGCATTATTGTGTCATCGCACTCGCCCTTTTTGCGCTCATTAACCCATTTCCCTTAGGCATTGTATGTCTGGCCACTCGAGAACGGCACTCAGTGGCTCTATGGCCAAACTTGCCACATCTCTAACAATTGCCATGAAATCTGCCATTGGACCCAGATGATCTGATGGAGCTGTTTGTCCATACCAATGGTCTGGACCAACATTGATTTTTCACATGTCCTATTTTTCCACAGTTAAAGCATTTTGGCCTCTGATTTCCTTTATGAGGTTGAACTAATGGTTTCAATGCTGTTGCCATTGCTTCAGCTAAATGTGCTGATGATCCTACTTGAGAGCAGGCTTCTGTCATGGCGACCAAAGTTGCCATCCGCAGGAGAACCTGCAGGATTGTTTTGCAGTCATAGTTAGTGTTAGAAACAGCTAAGTGTAACCCTATTTCCGCTTTTACTTCAGCTGACATGTTTGGTATATGATCCAAAGTTGCTCTTAGACGGTCTAAAAAGGTCATAAAAGGCTCATTAGGTTTCTGTATAATGGTTGTGTATGAGGGAACTGGCACCCCCATGTCAGGGACTATCTTAAACACTTGAGCTAACATCTGTGTTTGCTGCAAAATAGCTTCATGGAGTCAGGCTTGTACCTGAGGGTCAGCAAACAGTCCTTTTCCTAACATCATATCTGCCGTGACGACTCGCCGTGGATCTCCCTGCTGTAAATCCATATTTTCTACTACTGTCACATTGACTCTTTTTTCCCATTCAGACTCCCATAGTAATACCTGAGTGGGCTTCAGGAAAGTTTCTGCTAGCTTCCAGCAGTGAAATGGAGTCATTAATCCGCTGGCAAAAATATGATGCAATAAAGTTTGTACCTATGGGTTGGTCAAGCCATGTTGCATCACAGCTTTCTGGCCTTCCCTTACCAACTTCCAGTCCAAAGGTGACCATTGTTGGTTTTTTTATGTGCTGTTACTACTGGAAAGGCTTCTGGAATGAATTCTCCTTCAATTACTGCGTCACATATGAGGCCTCTCCATTTCTTAGCCGGATCATAGTCATCTGGCTGGGGGTCTCTGAGCACCTGTGGAGGTGAAACTTTAATCTCTGGTTTAGTTAATTCATTAACTGTTCCAACAGCTGATTAGCTGTTGCTTTTGGCTTTTTTATCAGTTCCTCCAAATGGGCCAAAGTCTATTTCATATCTTCTCCGTGTCTTATTAATTCTTCCTTTAACAATTGTCTTTGTTGGTCTTCCCCTTCACTAGATGTTGGGGGTGATGATGGAAGAGGAATACATTCAGGGGTTGATGAGCTCAGGGGCAATGGCAGATCCATAGTGTCATTTGTAAAGCGTACCTTTCGTTCTCTGCCAGGTACTCCTTCAGGCATAGCAGAAGGATGGGACGGGGCAGGATGGTGAAGGGTGGGTGGGAGAGGAGGAGAAGCAATGCGTGCATTCAGCTCCTGGAACGGTGCTCTAGGGGGTTCTTCTAGAGGTGGAGCCCATGGTACTATAAAGTCACCACCTCCAAAGAACCTTTTAGCATCTACTGGGAACACAGATGGTATAGCATTTTCTGCTTTCATGGCAGCAGCTGTAGCACGCTCAGCTTCTAGCTGTTGTATAATGGATGATACCAATTTACACAAGCCAATAGTATTATTCAACATGTCTCCTAGATTTTCCCAATGTCCCTTTTCATATACTTCTTGGGGGGAGACAAAGAGACCTACTTCCTGTCCCCATCTTACAAGTCTTAGCAAATCCTCTCTTTCATAATCGAATCCTTTCACAGCAAGGATATGCTGGAGGGTGTCAATAGGATTTTCCTCTTTGCTCATCATTTTTCCCATTATATCAGTTTACTCGGATCACTTGCCTTTTCAAACAGGAATCCAGGTGATTTTCTGCCGAGGGTTCTTAATCCAACCAATTCAGCGAATCATGTCGGGGTCACCAAATGTTGTAGTCGTGCAAGCAATATTCACTCAAAGACATAGAGAGTCTAGGTAATGCACATGCAGAGACGTACAGAGGCAACATAGTACAACCAACACAATGGACTCAAAGCCACCCTTCACTTTGCTAGCTACCTCCTTATATGCTGCTTCTGCCCATGAGATCACCCAGGGCCCAATTGATTAACTTGCAGCACCTGTTTCTGAAATAGCTTGCCAGCTGCATTAACTTGTCCCTACCATCTTTATTCAAGCTGGCTGGTCCAAGCTACATTTTTGCCTACACTGTCCACTCATCCAAGCCACACTGCTTGAGCTTTCTGATGAGGATGTTATGGGAGACAGTGCAAAAGCCTTGCTGAAGTCAAGATAGATGACATCCGCTGCATTCCCCTCATCTAGCCAGTCGGTTATGCACTCATAGAAGGCTATCAGGTTGGTCAAACAGGATTTCCCCTTGGTGAATCCATGTTGAGTCCCCCTGATAACCATCTTATCCTTCATATGTTCAGTGATAACATTCAGGATGAGTTGTTCCATCACCTTTCCAGGGATGGAGGTGAGGCTGACCAGCCTGTAGTTTCCTGGGTCGTTCTTCTTGACCTTTTTGAAGACTGGCGCGACATTGGCCTTTCTCCAGTCTCAGGCACCTCACCTGTCCTCCATGATTGTTCAAAAATGATGGAGAGAGGCTTAGCAATCATTAGCTAGCTCCCTCCGCACTCTAGGATGCATCCCATCAGGACCCATTGACTTATGAGTCATGCCAGTATACAGAAACTGAGAGAAGGAGTGTCTGACTTACAGGTGTCAGATGGGTGGAGATGGTTAGACAATTTGTTATCATCATGGGAATTACAAGGATGGTAATGTCGATAGTTAAAATGGCCATGTTTATTTTTCTGATCATTGTAGTCATATTAATGATTGTACCTTTGACTTTGAAATATGTAACTGCCATGATTGAAAAGGCTGTAAAAAGAGTCTGGCTGGAGCAAGAAGAAAAAGGGGGAATTGTTGCAACGTACCTGAAGGAAAATGGACATGTGACCCACCCAGACTTTGGTTATATGAGACTGTAAGCTGCATGAGGCTCAGACACAGGCCTCAGATGCAGACCCCAGACTTTAGCTATATCAGACAGTGAACACTGGGCCTGAAGAATAGTCAAGGACGAGTTGCTTATTAGAATATAGATATGAAGGCAGCTGTTCCGGTGGGAAAGAAACTGTGTAAGCTTAGAACAGAAATGAGATAGAAAAGGAATTAGGTAAAAAGAATGTAGAAACTGCTGCTATCAAGATATTAACATAGTTAAGCTTAACAAATCATATTCTGCTATTAGACGCGTGAACAGAGAATGATAGACTGAATAGAATACATTATGTATTTAGAAAAGAATAACATACATAATGTGATTGAATGCTAAAATAAACGGCTTCTGCATTGATCATATTGGTCTGATGCAAGGTCCATGAATCCCATCCTGCGAGGTGGTCCCTGCAGTTCAGCAGGTTGAGGGATGTTCTTCTCTCCTGTTGTGGTTTGGCTCAGCTAGCACAGCAGCACTACGACAGTCTCTCGCTCGGTGCTCCCCATTCACCCCCACCCTCATTAGGATGGTGGAGGCCCGAGTGAAATGGGAGTAAAAAGATAAGCAAGGTTGTTGTCGATTAAGACAAGGGCAGGGAGGGCTCGCTGCCAATTCCGGTTCCGGTCAAAACAGACTCCAGTGCTTGACTTAGAGAGGAAAGTAGGAAATTTTATTCTACAAGAAACAGAACGGAATAAAAGCAAAAAGGGAGTAGGATGATGAGAAAATTACAACCAGCACTTTAAGATCTCCCTCCCCCATCCCTCCTTTCTTCCCGGGCCCAGCTCACTGCTCCCGATATTTCTACCTCCTCCCTCGTCACCGGCTCAGGGGGGCGGGGAATGGAGGATGTGGTCAGTCTCTCACAGATGGACTCTGTCACTTCTCTCTTCTCAGATGAGGACGACTCCTGGCATTCTTCCCCTGCTCCAGCACAGGGTTCCTTCCCCAGGACACAGACCTTAACGAACTTCTCTGTTGTGGATTGCTCCCAACAGCTGTGGCTTCTGCCGATACAGGGTCCCTCACATGGGGGACAGTCCTTGGTGAATATCTCAGACGTGGATTCTTTGCCACAGTTGCAGTTTCTGCATTTACACATCCCTCTCTTGGGACGAGGCTTCTTCTGGGCATAAGTTTAATGAGCTGCTTTGTCGTGGGTTCTTCCCCACAGTTACAGCTATGGATATTGGGTCCCTTCCTCAGGACATGGCCTGTTCTGGCCATAGTGATAAAGGGTCCCTCCTTCGGGACACAGCATCTTCTGGCCATAGTTTTAAAGAAGCAAATCACTGCCCCTGTCTCGGGGTCTGTAGTGAAGTGATTGGGTCCCTCCCACAGGACACGTTCTCCTCTGGCCATAGTCACTGTCCCTGGCTCAGGGCCTTTAATGAAGTGAATCGCTGCCCCTGGTCTGGGGCCAGCTTTAGCAAAATGAGTCTCTGCCTCTGATATGGGGTCATTATCAAAATGAGTCTCTACTGCTGATGCGGGATCTTTAAGGAAATGAAAATAAATCTCAGCTTCACCAGTCCTCTCCGTAGACTGCAGGGGAGTCTCTGCGCCAGCACATCTCCTCCTCTCTTTCATCACTGACCTTGGAGTCCACATAGTTATTTCTCTCATTGTTCCTACTCCTTGCACCACCACCAGCCAGAAGAAGAAGAAGGAACAGAAGAAGGAAGAAACAGGAAGAAGATGGAGGAAGAAACCTCCTCTTCTGGCTTCTTGTTAAAAATTGATTGTGGAGGCGTCTAATTGGCTCAGCCCCAGAAGTGGGTCTAGCTCAGAGCTGGGAAGAGTTTCAAGTAACTACTTACAGGAGCTATCTTTACAGCCCCTTCCCCTTTACCAGAAAAGGCTGTCATGTCAAACCATGTCATCCCCCTTTACTCTGCCCTGATGAGGCGTCATCTGGAGTACTTGTTGCATTAAAAGGGGACAGAGTGGTTTGGCAAAAAATAAACCCCCTTGCGTTCTTACTCTCCTCATTGAGGTGGGAGGTTAGGTGCAGCTAGGTTTAAATTCTGAGTGACACCTAATTTGCCACAATCAATCCAGAAGCGTTCTCCTCCTGTGAACTATCATGGCTGGATTCACCGATAGTGGATTGCACCTTCAGTCCAGTCATGCTCATGAACTAGCACGGCCACACTCCAGGGTTTGGTCATGTTCAGTGAGAAAGTGTGATGACTGGCTACTTAAAGAGTTCAGTTTTATTCATGCAACAGATATACAAGTTCTTATGGATTGCTGGTGACCATGACAGTCTGCAAAAGAAAACATGTGCAAAAATAGATATATAAACAATACAGCGCACGAAGTCACAAAATACAGCCTGGCTATAGAAAATTAGTCATTCTCTATAGAGATTTCGAAGTTTCCCGCATAAGTACTGAGTTTATGTCTCACCCAAGGCGTCCCAAGTGGGGGAAGAAGAGAGGCTCAGTCCATCGGCTGATCCCAGGAGTCAGAGATAGTTTGTGAGGGAGTTTCCCTGACTTGTTAGTAATGGTGGCTTCCCCTCAGTATCCTGCTTTTCTTTAACTCTTTTTTACCTTTTTTCACCTTCAAGATGGAGTTTGAGTGACTTTATTCATAAATACCTTTATTATGATTGGTGTAAAATTCTCTTGCCTCACATTTAAAGGTATAGCTTACAAAAAATTCAGGGCACAGACTCAAGGAGTGGTGGCACCTTGGAGGTGGGTAGCCTTCAGGATGGAGGTGTGTTTTAGTATTAAAATGACATTAAAACGAGCAAAGTTTGCACTAGGACAGCATTTTGTCAATATTTGACAGACCATTGACTCAGGGTACCAAAAGTGATGCTTATCAGTTCTAGACCATCTTGTTCCCATGTGTCGTCATGGAGTCAGACCGCAGAGCCTCCACTCTGCTCCACACTCCATGGTATTTGTAGGGAATTGCTGTTTTGTGGATTCCTCATATACCAGCAGCAGCCGTATCCACCCTGTGAGCCTTCTTGATTTTATACCTTTCCTTAATTGGTGAACAATGCTGATTTTTAATATAAGTTTTAATTTATAGGCCACTTAAGTAATAATGCCACAGTACTGTGCCCAGTTCTGGGCTCCCCAGCTCAAGAGGGACAGAGAATTTCTAGAGAGAGTTCAGGGGAGGGCTACCAAGATAATCAGGGGACTGGAGCATCTTTCTTATGAGGAAAGGATGCGGGATCTACAGCTGTTTAGTCTGGAGAATCATAGAATGGTAAGATTGGAAGGGACCTTTAGAGATCATCCAGTTCAACTCCCCTGCAGAAGCAGGTGAGGAGACTGTGAGAGGATCTCTAATATTTACAAATACCTAAATGGTGGATGTCAGGAGGTTGGGGAATCATTTTTTTCTATTCTATCTAGTGACAGGACAAAGGGTCATGGAAAGAAGCTGCAATACAAAAATTCCATTTAAACATAAGGAAAAACTATTTCACTATGAGGGTGACGGAGCACTGGAACAAATTGGCCGCCCAGGAAGGTTGTGGAATCTCCTTCTCTGGAGGTTTTCAAAACCCACCTGGACGTGTTCCTGTGTGACCTGATCTGGGTAGATGTGCTTGAGCAGTGGGATTGGACTAGATGATCTCTAAAGGTCCCTTCCAACCCCTACCATTCTGTGATTCTGTGAAATCTTTGTTAAAATTCAAACTGTTCACAATGACTTTGAAAACTTGTATATTAAACTTGAGACTTGTGGTGGCCTGGCCCCGGAAGGGTGCCAGATGCACACCAAGTCGTTCTTATCACTCCCCCTCCTAAACTGGACAGGGGAGAGAGAAATATAACAAAAGGTTCGCAAGTTGAGATAAGGACAGGGAGATTGCTCAGCAACTAACATAATGAACAAAACAGGCTGAACTTGGGGAGAAAAAAGTTTGATTTCTTAATGAACAATCAAAACATGCAGAGAGCTGAGAAATAAAACTAAATCTTAGAAACACCTCCTCCCACTCCTCCTTCTTCACAGGATTCTCCTTCCTTCCCTCTCAAGTGACGCAGGGGATGGGGGATGGGGATTACACTCAGTCCATTACAGATGGACTTTGCCACTGCTTCTTCTCAGGGGGAGGCCTCATCACACTTCCCACTGCTACAGTGTGGGGTCCCTCCCACAGGAGACAGAGCTCTAAGAATTTCTCCAATGTGAGTCCTTCCCATGGGCTACAGTTCTTCACGAACTGCTCCAGCATGATGCCTCCCATGGGGGCAGCTCTTCACATCCTGCCATAAAGTGGGTCATCCACCAGGACAGTCCTTCAGGGACAGACTGCTCCTGCATGAGTCCCTCACACTATCACAAGTCCTGACAGCAAACCTGCTCTCTGGCATGGACTCCTCTCTCTCCACGGGCTCCCAGGTCTTGCCAGTAACTTGCTCCAGTGTGGGCTTCTGTCACAATCCCCTGTTGGGTTTAATTTGGCAGAAGTTAAATCCCCTTGCTTTCCAATCAACTTCAGACAATTCTGGGTGGCTGGGGATGACTGGGCTTAACTCCTGAGTGATGTCCAATCAAACAGGTTATTGTGATCAGGTTTCGTATATTCTCGGGAACAGAATTAAGACTCAAAATGGAGTCAAGTGCTAAACTACTTTATTTTTATGTGATGTTGTGAAGAAGCCAATCATGACTCAATAGCCAATGTGACTATTACGCAGGTGTTCTTTATTGCAGTGCTGGGGAGGACGGAGGAATTCTCCATCAAACGTGTCCTACTTAGCCTTTGGATTTTTTTCAGCTTATATTTACAACAAACATAGTCCGTCTATAGTCCTGTCTTGGTCCATCCAAGTTAAGCCTCCGTCACGCCTCTTTCGGTGTCTTCTCACTTCTTTTAGTGGTCACTGGGAGTCGCTGTTGAATTAAGATCCGAGTCTTCCTTGCAGTGTACTTTTCACCTCTGGGTCTTTGACGTTTTTCCAAACCGCAAAACAGGAGGAAACCGGCCTAACGGTTTGTTATCCTAGGTAAAAGCTCTGTCATCCTCAGATAGCAGTTCCATTTAGGGCTAAGCCAGCCTTGTAGTTATCAGCATTAAGCAATGTCCAAACTGTAGAACTGACCTAATGATCTGTCATCCTAAGCAATAGCTTTGTCATCCTAAGCACTATATCTGTCATCCCTAGATAGTAGTTCTGTTTAGGACCACATCAGCCTTGAGGTTATCAGCACTAAGCAATAGCTATGTCACAAGCAATAGCTGTGTCATCCTAAGTAAAGAATAGCTCTGTCTGTTCATGAAGTTTCTGTGGGTCTACAAGGCTAGTAATTTCATAAAACTATACTTACGATTTTATAGCTAATGTTGTAAACCTTAGTAAGCAAGCTTTCACAACCTAAACTTATCTGTCTACCTATGAATCACACCCACAACAATTAACAACAAAAAGAGAAAGGAAAGGAAAGGAAAGGAAAGGAAAGGAAAGGAAAGGAAAGGAAAGGAAAGGAAAGGGTGAGAGAAAGAGAGAAGGTACAATACCTACCACCCCAAGTCTACAGTGCCCCTGACAGTCTGCTTGTCTGAAAGTTCTAACGTTCTGTCTGGTCCGATGGGGGAAAGAGAGAGTGCATCCCCATTGGTCCCGCTCTTATATACACTACCATTTCTGGAGGGTCCTGGAAAGTTCTGGAGGGTCTGAGCCCCCGACTCCACATCTCCTGTTCAGTCCTCTGCTGACCCTGGGCCTGGGCGCATGCGCAGAGGCAGTATATCCCGAAACAATGGGACATGCAGTACAAGTCAACAGTGTCTCTAACAGGCAGAATCCTTGGTGGCTGGAGCAATGTGGTTTCAGTGGTTAACTATGCTGCCAGCAATGTTGGGGCATATTACTAGTACCTTACATTCGACCCCATGACTCAACATTGATGCTAGATGTAGAGATAAAGAGAGAAAGGATAGAAGAGAAAAGAGGGAAGGAGAAAAAGGATAGAAAAAGATTCATCCCCACAAACATTCCCGTTTCCATTTTAATTTCAAAAACTCCATATCTAAATGAATGCAAATAACACAATGACAGTATACTCTGTTTAGAATTTAACATGAAAACAATAACAATTCAACTTTTAACTGTAACATGTTTAAACTGAAGTACAAAGGTAATCGGATGAGGGAGGAGGATTAGGGGAACAATCAGTTGAGGGAGAATGTAATAGTCCACAAGAACACTCACAAGTTAGACAAATATGTATAAAGATAATAGTTACTGTAATAAGTAAAGCAGTAAGCAGTCCAAAAAGGAAAATCAAAAGGAAAAGCTCTCTTACAGCTCTGGAGCTGTCATTGTGTGGACTCCTGGTTGGCACTAATGCTGCCCTAATCCATTAGCGGAAAAGTGAATTTCCAAGTTTCTGGTCCAGAGAGCATACGTAGTTTGGGTCTTTGGGTCTATGACAGTTGTAAACAAAAACCTTAATCTATACTATCTGAACTGTGGATGACATAGACTTATGTACAACTTGTATTTCTTTAACTCCATCAGATGACACAGTAGACACAGACTGCATATCTGTGACAACATGCTGGACCAATTGAATGAAACATGGGATGACACATGGCAAAAATAGCAATGCAGCTAAAGCACACAGCACATAAAAGATTTGCTTAACCCAAGGTACCCTGGAAGCCAGGAGAACATGTCAACATTCCAGCCATCCCAAGTTTGTACAGGGACATGGGCTAATTTTCTAATATCTGTTGTCAGCTGAAGAACTTCTTTGCCTACATCATCTATTTCTAAGCAACAATTAGAAGCATTGACTTTCCCACATATTCCTCCCTCTTCAGCCAATAAATAATACAAACCCATGTGATGTTGAAGGATTGCAGTGTGCATCTATTGAGATTATTGAGTTAAAAGATCCAGAGCATTGGCAGTTTTATTAGTAATAATTTCTAAAATTGCTTGCAATCGAATTATGCAGTTCAAATTATAAATTGGTTCTCTTGACCCTGCTATTGATTCACTGGGATTCCAAGTGGCAGGCCCATAATGTTCAATTATTCTTTCAGGAAGCCACTAATTTTCTTCCCACTTTTGTGTTCCACCTATTTTAATCTCAGCAAATTGTTTGTTTCGGGCAACCCCTTTGTCTCCCTGTCCTGGGTTTGGCAGGGATAGGATTAATTCTCCCCAGCCACCGCCAGGGTGTGTGACCAGGCTATTCAATACCATGTGACATCATGCTCAGGATATTAGGGCGGAGGCCCGGCCGGGGCAGCCCTGCGGTGAGTGCGGGAACTGTGGTTCTGCCGTTGGACTGCGGGTGGTGAATGTTAACACTGAACATATTAAGGATAAGATGGTTATCAGGGGGACTCAACATGGATTCACCAAGGGGAAAACCTGTTTGACTAGCCTTCTATGAATGAATAACCAGCTGCCTAGATGAGGGGAGAGCAGCGGATGTCATCTACCTTGACTTCAGCAAGGCTTTTGACACTGTCTCCCATAACATCCTCATCAGTGTGGCTTGGGTGAGTGGACAGTGAGGTGGATCGAGAACTGTCTGAATGACAGAGCCCAGAGGGTGGTGATCAATGGCACAGAATTGAGTTGGAGGTCTGTGGCCAGTGGAGTCCTCAGGGATCGGTTCTGAGGCCAGTCTTGTTCAACATCTTCATCAATGACCTGGATGAGGGGACAGAGTGTACCCTCAGCAAGTTCTCTGATGACACCAAACTGGGAGGACCAGCAATGTGCCCTCCTGGCCAAAAAAGCAAATGGAATCTTGGGATGTATTAAGAAGAGTGTGGCCAGCAGGTCAAGGGAGGTTCCGCCTCCCCTCTATTCTGCCCTTTTGAGGCCTCATCTGGAGTACTGTGTCCAATTCTGCGCTCCCCAGCTAAAGAGGGACAGAGAACTTCTGGAGAGAGGCCAGCGCAGGGCCACCAAGATCATCAGGGGACTAGAACATCTTCCTTATGAGGAAAGGCTGCGGGATCTGGGGCTGTTTAGTCTGGAAAAGAGGAGACTGAGGGGAGATCTCATCAATATTTACAAATATCTAAATGGTGGGTGTCAGGAGGTTGAGGCATCCCTTTTTTCTATTGTATCTAGCAACAGGACAAGGGGTAATGGGATGAAGCTGGAACACACAAAGTTCCACTTAAATATAAGAAAAAGCTATTTTACTGTGGGGTTACAGAACAGTGGAACTGGCTGCCCAGAGGGGTTGTGGAGTCTCCCTCCTTGGAGATCTTCAAGACCTGCCTGGACGTGTTCTTATGTGACTTGATCTAGGTGAACCTGCTTTTGCAGAGGGGTTGGACTAGATGTTCTCTCAAGGTCCCTTCTAACCCCTACCATTCTACGATTCTATGATTACGAGCCCATCTATAGGTGGCATCTCTTCCTTGATGACCTGAGGTATCATGGGCTCATCGAGCTAAAAATAACTCCCCCTTGTGTTGCCAATCCAGATATACCTGAGCAATCTTAGCAGCCTTGTCAATGTGCTGGTTATGCTGATTTTCTTCTGTGGCCCGTTTTTTGTATACATGGGTATCTACATGGCGCACCTTCACAACTAGTTTCTCCACTCGAGCAGCAATGTCTTTCCATAGTGGAGCAGCCCAGATGGGTTTGTCTCATCGTTGCCAGTTGTTCTGTCTCCATTGCTGTAGCCATCCCCACAGAGCATTTCCCGCTATCCACGAATCAGTGTAGAGGTAGATCCTAGGCCATTTTTCTCGTTCAGCAGTGTCTAAAGCTAATTGGATGGCTTTTACCTCTATAAATTGACTGGATGCACTCTCTCCTTGTGCAGCTTCTGAAATTTTGTGTAGGGGTCTCCATACAGCTGTCTTCTACCTCCGATGTCTTCCCACAAGGCAGCAGGACCCATCGGTGAACAGGGCATACCGCTTCATGTTTTCTGGCAGTTTATCATATGATGGGGCCTTGTCAACATGTGTCACCTTCTTCTCTAGTGATATTTCATCATCTTCGCACTCTGGCCAGTTTGTGATCATCTCTTCCAGGACAGCTAGGGTTCTTTATGCGAGCTAGTTGTGTGATCAGTGCAACCCACTTACTCCATGTAGCATCAGTTGCATGATGTATGGGGAAGGCCCCCCCTTTGAACATCCAGCCCAGCACTGGCAGTTGAGGTGTTAAGAGAAGTTGTATTTCTGTGCCAGTCACTTCTGAGGCAGTTCAAACTCCTTCATATGCTGCCAGTATGGAGTGTATCAGGCCTCGGATCCTCTGTATCCCCAACTCCAGAACCCAAGGGGTTGGCCTCGAGTCTCCCCAGGTGCTCTCTGCCAAAGGCTCTAAGTGGGGCCATTCTCCCTGGCCACAGCGTAGAGCACATTTTTAACATCTGGTCCTGTCCAGACTGGCCCAAGCGCCATCGCATGAACAATCTCCTGTTGAATTTGTTCAAAACTTTGTTGCTGTTCAGGACCCCATTAAAAATCATTTTTCTTCCATGTCACATAGTAGAGGATGCTCACAGTCATATTGTAATTTGAAATGTGCATTCTCCAAAAACCCACAACACCTAGGAAAGCTTGTGTTTCCTTTTTGTTGGTTGGTGGAGACATGGCTGCAATATTGTTTATCACCTCTATGGGGATATGACGACGTCCATCCTGCTATTTTTCTCCTAAAAACTGGATCTCCTGTGCAGGTCCTTTAACTTTACTGCGTTTAATGGCAAAGCCAGCTTTTAGAAGGATTTGCATTATTTTCCTCCTGTAGTGGGTCTAAGATGGTAGTGATTTTCCATAGCAACTCTTGCAGTGCTGTGCTTACTGTTGGTATCAATATTATGACTACTGCTCACACAGCATTAGGGCTGTCCCTCCAGCTGCTTTGCTGCTTCTTTATTAAACTCCTTTCATCTCAACCCACGAGACTCTCATCTTATTTTCTCCCCTTCCCTGGCTTGCTGAGGAGGTGGATGATAGAGCAGTGTGGTGGGCACCTGGCATCCAGCCAGGGTCAAACTACCACAGCCTTTTTGGTGCCCGAATGGCCACAAGATAATAGCAGTTTTACATTAAATGCACTATAAGCTAATGAGTGCAAAGCTCCTGTGCTGGTCATGGAGCCTTGATGCAATGCAGCTTATCTTTAGCTTCGTAATGTTTGGGAACATGCTGCTACTAACACTGACTCTGTGCTGCGCTCTAATATTGATAGCTTTGCTAAGTTGGCTGTATGATTTTGTGAAAAGGATGAAGGGGCCTGGGAACATGATGGCCCAAATAATAATAGCAAGTCTCATTCTCTTACTGATGGATTTACTGTGCTGTGGGAGCTATCTTGTGGAGGTAATTGGGCAACATACCTCTTTCCCCTCAGCTCGGACTGATCTAGACAATTTTGTTATACAGACTTCCCAGGTCCTTAGTCACCCTTATACGAGAGTTTTAATATTACTAATTAATATGGCTGGTATATTACATATTTTGTGGAATCTGGACTCATCTGGGTATCAGAGAGGACAAATTTGGGATGGAAACATGTTAAAATGCCCCCTGAAGCAGCCAGTCACTGGGTGGCAGGGCATGTGGATGAATTTGGGCAAATTCCTAGGATGGTTATCACCTCCTGTAACCTGGGATTTTACACCTGAACAGATAAAAACACCTGCTTTACTGGCACACCACATGATAGAAGGGTGTCTTGCCTACCCCAATGAGGTCCATCAGGTTCAGGCACTATAGTGGGGCCTAGCCTCTGCCTACTGAGCTGCGCTCCAGTCCTCTCAGAAAACTATGGTTGAAGTGGAAACTCAAACTGTATCTGAGACCACCATGGTTGAGTCAGGGAATCAAACAACAACCACAGTGATTGCCCCAGAAGTGAAAAAGAAATAGTGGATAAGGAGGTCAACAAGTCCATATCATCGATTAGTAAGGGCAGAAGAGGAGGAAGAGGAAAGGTTAGAAGAAGAAGATGGTCCTTCAGTAAGGAGATCAGGAGGAGTGAAAGAAATTGAAAAGAAAATGGAAACTACTCGGTCCCTGACCTCATCAGAACTTTGAGATATGTGAAAAGATTACAGTCACCAGCCAGGTGAGTGGATTGGTGCCTGACTGCTCTGATGTTGGGATAATGGGGCTGACAGTCAGCAATTGGAAGGTAGAGAAGCCCAACAGCTGGGATCTCTTGCTAGGGACCGGGGAATTGATAGAGGCATTGGAAAAAAGACCTCAATTTGCAGTCTCTGGAAGCAGCTCCTCTCAAGTATAAGGGCAAGATACCCATTCAAGGGAGATCTTGTAAATGCCCGAGGAAAGTGGACTACAGCAGATGAAGGCATCCAGTACCTAAGGGAATTAGCTGTGTTGGAAGTCATCTATGGTGATCTAGATAATGCTGAGGCCTCCACAGATCCAGACGATGTCCAGTGTACACGGGCCATGTTGAGAAAAGTGATTCGGAGTGCCCCAGCTAGGTATTCTAATATCTTGGCAATGGTGTATCACCCAGACATGGATATACCAACAGTGGAGAGAATATCTTCTTGGTTACAAAACTATGAAGAGAGCCTCTGCACCTCCTCATCAGTGTGGGATGATGGCCTGACTGTCAGAACTGCCCAGAGAATTTGGTCATCCACTGCCCCGTTCAGGGGAAAAGGAAGTCCCAGATGTATGAGTACACCACAAAATGAACTCTGTCTCTTTTTGCGTGGCCAAGGAGAGGATATGAGGAAATGGGATAGTGAACTCATTTTTAAGCTGGAAGCTTGTGTATGTGAACTAAGGGGGAAGACAGCTGTTAGAAAAGGATCACGAAAGGGGACTATCAGTGTAGTAGCTGCCAGAACAAAAGAAGACAATCAGCAATCTCCAATACATAGAAGAACTGCAACCACCTCCTTCGATGCCAATGAGGAGACTTCAGGTCTGCAATTGCAAGGATCAAAGACCCCAAGGGGTATCGATGGGTTTTTGATATAGTCACTGTAGATACAGAGAAAATCAAACAACTCTCCAGTTTACCTGGCCTCTCAGAAGACCCTTTTGTTGTGGGATTGCTGCAAGTTCAAGAGCAACAGGTACTAATTGCTACCAGGACGGTGCACCAGAGGCAATATCGCACGAACCGAGATTCCCTGACTCCCATCCGTGAGTTGATTCATCAACTGGAGGCTCAAGGAATAATCAGGAAAACTCATTCCCCATTTAATAATCTCATGTGGCCTGTGAAAAAATCTGATGGAGGGTGGAGGTTAACAGTAGACTATCGTGGCCTGAATGAAGTGACACCACCACTGAGTGCTGCTGTACCAGACATGTTAGAGCTCCAGTATGAACTGGAGTCAAAAGCAGCCAAGTGGTATGCTATTACTGACATAGCCAATGCATTTTTCTCAATTCCATTGGCAGCAGAGTGCAGGCCACAATTCGCCTTGACATGGTGAGGTTTCCAACATACCTGGAATCGATTGCCCCAGGGGTGGAAACATAGTCCTACTATTTGTCATGGTCTAATTCAAACTGTGCTGGAAACGGGTGATGTCCCTGAACATTTACAGTACATCGATGACATAATTGTATGGGGCAACAAGGCAGAAGAAGTGTTTGAGAAGGGGAAAAGAATAATTCAGATTCTCCTAAAAGCTGGTTTTGCTGTAAAAAGGAGCAAGGTAAAGGGACTTGAACAAGAGATCCAGTTCTTGCCGCAAAGTTTTCAGCTCTTGGCCTGAAAAACCCAGACTCAAAGTCTGAAACCAGGCTCGAAGCCTGAAAAATGAACCAGACTCGAAGTCTGAAAAACCCAGGCTCGAAGCCTGAAAAACCCAGGCTCGAAGCCTGAAAAACCAGCTCTAAGCCTACTTCATGCGGCGATCAACCCAGGGTCTTCTTTATTGAGAGCAGGCTCTAACTTATATACACAGCAGCTTCAAAGCTAGCTCAGCAACAGCAGCTAATAGATTACATTCTTATGTTCATCCTACTTGCGGTTTCTGCAATAAGCAAGCTCCCTCACATTTTCCCATCTTGTTTTTCTCCGAAGTTGTTTTCCACCTTGAGCTGTTAGCTCGTTAGCTGAAAACAGCCCGACCTTGAAGGAAGAGAAAGCGGCCTGCTGTCTGCGCTGACTACGTGACAGCAACTACTTTAACCATGGCTCTGACTCTGGTCTTGATTGTGCATTAAATTCATATAACTAGAACTCAGACTGCCTTGCCCCATCAGGCCTAACATTATACCCCAGGATCCATGTCCATGCTCCCTCATTTTTTATCCACAAGTTCTTGGGCATAAAATAGCAGGATGGGAGTCAGCATGTGCCTATGGATGTTGTGAACAAAATAGCAACTATGTCTCAATCAACTAATAAGAAAGAAACAAGCTTTCCTGGGCCTTGCGGGATTCTGGAGGATGCATATCATAGAATCACAGAATGGTAGGGGTTGGAAGGGACCTTTAGAGATCATCTAGTCTAACCTCCCCCTGCAGAAGCAGGTTCATCTAGATCAGATCACATAGGAATATGTCCAGGTGGGTCTTGAAGATCTCCAAAGAAGGAGACTCCACAACCCCTCTGGGCAGCCTGTTACATCGCTCCTCATAGTAAAACAGTTTTTTCTTATATTTAAGTGGAACTTTTTGCTTTCCAGCTTCATCCCATTATCCCTTGTCCTGTTGCTAGCTACTATAGAAAAAAGGGATGCCCCAACCTCCTGACACCCACCCTTTAGATATTTATAAATATTAATAAGGTATCCTCTCAGTCTCCGCTTCTCCAGAATAAACAGCCCCAGTTCCCACAGCCTTTCCTCGTATGAAAGATGTTCCATTCCCCTGATCATCTTGGTGGTCCTGCACTGGACTCTCTCCAGCACTTCCCTGTCCCTTTTGAGCTGAGGAGCCCAGAACTGGACACAGTACTCCAGATGAGGCCTCACCAGGGCAGAGTAGAGAGGGAGAAGAACATCCCTTGACTTGCTGGCCACACTCTTCTCCAAGCATCCTAGAATGCCATTGGCCTTCTTGGCCACGAGGGCACCTTGCTGGCTCATGGTTAGCTTATTATCAATCAAGACTCCCAGGTCTCTCTCTCCAGACATGCTCTTCAGCAGTTCGACCCCCATCCTGTACTGGTGCATGGGATTGTTCCATCCCAGATGCAGGACTCTGCACTTGTCCTTGTTGAACCTCATGAGGTTCTTCTCTGCCCACCTCTCAAGCCTTATCCTTCATATGTTTAGTGATAACATTCGAGTTGTTCTATCACTTTTCCAGGGATGGAGGTGAGGCTGACAGGGTTTAGAGTAACCAGAAAGAACTCTTTTGAGTGGGGCCTTGAGCAACAACAAATTAAACAGGAAATAGCTCATGCAGTAGCCCTTAGGCCCATCCATACAATATCAGATGTGCAAAATATCCTCTACACTGCCCCTGGAGCGCATGGTCTCACCTGGAGCCTCTGGAAGAAAACATCTGGAAAAACCTGAGTGTTGTAGTGGTGCAAGCAATACTCATCTAAAGGGGTAGAGAATTTAGGTAATGAACATGCAGAGACATACATAGGCAACATAGTACAGGCAACATAGTACAGGCAACACAAGGGACCCAAAACCCCCCCTTCTTTTGCTTGCTAGCTACTTCCTTATATGCTGCTTCTGCCCAAGTGATCACCCAGGACCCAATTGATTACCCTGCAGCACCTGTTTCTGATAATTGGAAGTAGCTTGCCAGCTGCATTAACTTGTCCCTACCATCTTTATTCAAGCTGACTGGTCCAAGCCACATTTGTGCCTGCATCCGAGGTCGACCATTAAAATCTTGGAACCGAGAATATCGGGGATCAGAAGGCCACTACACCCCAACTGAAAAAGGTATACTAGCAGCACATGAGGGACTTTGAGCTGCTTCAGAAGTCATTGACACAGAAGCTTATCTCCTTGGCACCACATCTGCCTGTGCTAAACTTTATTTTTAAAGGGAAATCCCCTTCTATACATCATGCAACCAGCACTACATGGAGTAAGTGGATGGCGTTGATCTCGGCTGGGGAAATCTAATCGCCCAGGAATCCTGGAAGAGATCATGGACTGGCCAGAAGGCAGAGATTTTGGAGCATTGCCTGAGGAAGTAGCTCGTGCCCAAGAGGCACCACCATATAATGAACTATCAGAAGATGAGAGGCATTATGCTTTGTTTACTGATGGATCCTGCCACATGGTAGGAAATCATCGTAAGTGGAAAGCTGCTGTGTGGAGTCCCACACGACGAGTTGTTGAGGCCATTGAAGGAGAAGGTGAGTAAAGTCAGTTTGCCGAAGTGAAAGCCATCCAACTAGCTCTAGAGATTGCGGAACGAGAGAAGTGGCCAGTACTCTACACTGACTCCTGGATGGTGACTAATGCTCTATGGGGATGGCTACAGCAATGGGAGAGGACCAACTGGCAGCGCAAGGGTAAATCCATCTGGGCTGCTGCATTGTGGGAAGACATTGCTGCTCAGGTGGAAAACATTACTCTAAAAGTATGTCATATAGATGCTCATGTGCCCAAAAGCCATGCCACTGAAGAACAATGGAATAATGAACAGGTAGACAAAGCTGCCAAAATTGAAGTAGCTCAGGTAGACCTAGACTGGGAGCGTATAGGTGAGCTATTTATAGCTCGGTGGGGCCATGAAACATCAGGACATCTGGGAAGAGATGCAACACATAGATAGGCTCGTGATCGAGGGGAAGCCATTACACAGGTCACCCACGAATGTGATACGTGCTGCAATTGAGCAAGCCACACAAATCAAGTCTCCCTGGAACAAAGACCAATGGCTGGGTTTTCAATATGGTGAGGTCTGGCAAATTGACTATGTTGGACCACTACCACAAGCACAACGAGGCAAGTGTTATAATACTCACCATGGTGGATGCAACTACCGGTTGGTTGGAAACATACCCTGTAAACCATGCTACTGCCCAAAATACTATCTTAGGCCTTGAAAGGCAAATTTTGTGGCGACACGGCACTCCAGAAAGAATTGAATCAGACAATGGGACTCATTTTCGAAATAATCTCATAAACTCCTGGGCAAAGAAACATGGCATTGAGTGGATATACCACATCCCCTATCACCCACAAGCCTCTGGAAAGATTGAAAGACATAGCGGATTACTAAAGACCATGTTGAGAGCACTGGGCAATGGGGCATGGAAGCAGTGGGATAAAATTTAGCAGAAGCCACTTGGCTGGTTAACAGCAGAGGTTCCTGCCCAAACAAAACCACTACATACTGTGGGAGGAGATAAGGTCCCTGTAGTGCACCCAGGGAAATGGCTGGGGAAGGTAGTATGGGTTGCACCTCCCATGGGAAAGGGCAAACCCATTTGTGGGATTGTCTTTCCTCAGGGGCCTGGGTGTACTTGGTGGGTGATGAGAAAGAATGGGGAAACTCAATGTGTACGTCAAGGAGATTTAACCTTGGGGAAAAAATGACCTGTTATATGAGTTGTCTGTTGTAGGCAATGAGGTATGAACTTCACAAGAAACCGGACAAGTGGACAAACCAAGCTAGTGCTGGTGCCCAACACTGAACACACTGTTTCCCCTGGCCTGGATATCCATCTTGATGGATGAGACCTAAGTTATGGCCTGCTCCAGTGAACATCTACAGAGGATGAAAGATATAAGAATGTTGTTTGTTTGTTCGATGCAAGAGGGAATACAAGAATGGTGTTTGTCTGTTGAAGAGTGGGGGTACTGGTTAATGAGAGTATATAAGAATGTATATGGGTTGTTAAGATGGTTTGTCTGAGCATGACATAAATGGTATGGAATAAGGGGTGGAGACTGTAGTGGGTCTGGGATGGTAGTGATTTTCCACAGTGTTGTGCTTACTGTTGATATCAATATTATGACTACTGCTCACACAGCATCAGGGCTGTCCCTCCAGCCAAGAGCTGTGGAGGGAGGGAGGGAGGGACCATGGCCAGAACAGCTGACCCAGGCTGACCAAGGAGATATTCCATACCATATGACATCAGCTCAGTAATATAAACTGGGGGAAATGGGCAGGAAGGGTGATCAATATTCATTTTTGGCCTTCCAAAAGCAACTGTTACGTGTACCGAAGCCCTGCTTCTTGGGAGATGGCTGGACATCGCTGCTGATGGGAAGTAGAGAGTAACAACTTTATTTGATTTTGCTTTGCTTCTTGCACACGCAGCTTTGCTGTTTCTTTATTAAACTGCTTTTATCTCAACCCAGGAGACTCTCATTTTCTCCCCTTCCCTGGCTTGCTGAGGAGGTGGGTGATAGAGCGGTGTGGTGGGCACCTGGCATCCAGCCAGGGTCAAACTACCACACTTCCCAACATGTTTGGCACAGCATTGCTCAGTCGCAGCGTGACTTCATTCAGGTCACAATAGTCTACTGTCAGTCTCCACTCTCCACTTTCGCACTGGCCATATGGAACTGTTAAAGGGTGAGTTTTACTGAACATCCCTTGGCTCTCCAATTGGCGAATCAACTTATAAATGGGAATCACAGAATCTCTCTTGCTGTGGTATTGCTGATGGTTCACTGTTGTGGTTGAAATTGGTACCTGTTGCTCCTCAACCAGCAGTAATCCACAAGAGAAGGGTCCTCAAAAAGGCCAAGCATGCTGGATAATTGTTCAATTTCCTCTGTCTCCACTGCAGCCACACCAAAAGCCCATCGGTACCCTTTTGGGTCCTTAAAATACCCTCTCTTGAGATAATGTATGCCCAAGCTGCATGGAGCTTTGGGGCCTGTCACAACGGGATGCTTGTGCCAGTTTGTCCCAGTCAAGCTCACTTCAGCTTCTAATATGGATATTTTTTGAGATCCCCCTGTCAGTTCAGAAATACAAATGGATTCTGTCCCTTTATAACTTGATAGCATCAAAGTACATTGTGCACCGATGTCCACTAAAGCCTTGTACTCTTGTGGATTTGATGTGCCAGGCCAATGAATCCGCACAGTCCAATAAACCCAGTTGTCCCTCTCCTCCACCTGGCTGGAGGCAGGGCTCCCCTAATACTGGTCATCATAGTCATCATTTACTCTTTGTGGGGAAAAAACAGAGGTCCCCTTGAGGAGATCAGAATTGAAATCAACCCTCCTATCTTGTCTAGGGGACTGTTCACTGGAAACTGGAGCAGCATTCTTCCAAGGACAATTACTTCTTCTAACCATTTCTCCTCACAACTCCCATGCCTATACTGTTGGAGTAGGTGGTCTTGGAGTGGTTGGCCTTGGAGTAGATGGCCTATCCTACTTGCTCGTATTCTTTCCTTGGTCTTGTGGGTAGAACCATGAAGCATCCTGGGGTGTATACTCCCTACATTCCTGCTCTTGAGCACGAGGACGCCTATTCCTAACAGCTGGAGTATGGACAGGTGGAGAGTGGGACATGAATTGGTCAAACTTCTGTGACATTTTCTTTACAGCTGAAACAACAGCCTGTAGAGGAGAAGACACATTTTCTTCATATTGCTGAAGTTGAGCAGCTAGTTGCTCCACCGTTGGCATCTCATCTTCTTTCTAGGAGACAGCTGCTAATGAACTGGCACAGGATGGTGGTGCACTTTGTAGGAACTTTCACCACATAAATCATGTGCATTGGACTTCATCTGGGTCTATGGGTGGATAATCATTATAAATAATTTCCAGCACAGCTAGCTCCCTTGAGTACTGAATACCTTTCTCCATAGTGGTCCAATTGCCTAGGTGGCTTGTAATATCTTCCTTGAAGGGACATATTTCCCTCATGCCCAGTCATCTCCAGAGGCTGAGGACTTGTGTCGGTTTTCCCATAGCCTTATCAATGTCCCCATCCTGGGACAAGGAGCCCAATTGCCTGGCCTCCCTGCCCTCTAAGTCCAAGCTGTTGGCTTTATTCTCCCACCATTGGAGCAGCCAGGTGATAATGTGCTCACCTGGACAATGGCTGTAATCTTTCTGCACATCTCACAGCTTTCTCAGGGACAAGGACCGGGTGATTATCTCTGGCTCCAACTCTTCCTCCCATGATGTCCCTGGTTCATCTTCATCCTTCGCGTGGCAAGCTGATTTTTTTGTGTATTTCTTTTTCCATACAGTGGTAACTGATACTAGCACAAATTGATACTCTGATTTAACAGCAATTATATCAGTTGCCTGTGTTTGAGTAGCTGCAGTTATAGCAGCAACATCTGCTGCCAGGGTTATAGCAGTGACCATGTCAGTTGTCTGGGTTTGAGTGGCCACAGCGGTAGCAATAGCAATGTCAGTTGTCTGGGTTTGAGTATCCAGAGTTGCATCATTGATAGTCTGGGTTTGAGTATCCACAGTGGTAATAGCAACAGTCTGGGTTTGAGCATCCACAGTTGTAGCAGCAGCAGTCTGAGTTTGAGTGGACACAGCAACAATATCCTCTGTCTGGGTGTGAGTGGCCACAGCTGTAACAGCGACATCTACTGCTGGAGTCGGGACAACAACTGGTTCTGGCACAGCTGATTTAACAGCAATATTTGCTGCCAGAGTCAGGGCAGCAACTGGTTCTGGCATAGCTAATTTAACAGCAATATTTACTGCCAGGCTCGGGGCAGCAAGTGGTTCTGGCACAGAGGATTTGTCAGCAATGTTTGCTGACAAAGTTGGGGCAGCAACTGTGTTAGGGATGGGTTCATGTGTTCTCCTAATCTTTACAGGTAAAAAGTTCTTCAGACACCTGCCCATGTTCCATATGCCTCTCCTCACATGGCTGCCTGTCGAGGAGTGGTTAAGGGAGAATGGACATGGATCCCAGGGTATAATGTTAGGCCTGATGGGGCAAGGCAATCTGAGTTCTAGTTATATGAATTTAATGCACAATCAAGACCAGAGTCAGAGCCATGGTTAAAGCAGTTGCTGTCACGCAGACAGCAGGCCGCTTTCTCTTCCTTCAAGGTCGGGCTGTTTTCAGCTAACGAGCTAACAGCTCAAGGTGGAAAACAACTACGGGGGAAAAACAAGATGGGAAAATGTGAGGGAGCTTGCTTATCGCAGAAACCGCAAGTAGGATGAACACAAGAATGTAATCTATTAGCTGCTGTTGCTGAGCTAGCTTTGAAGCTGCTGGATATAAGTTAGAGCCTGCTCTCAATAAAGCGAAGATTTCTGCTATCACTCACATTGAGGAGGACTGATTTCTTCCCACCCAGCTGAGAATCGGACCCTGGGTTGATGGCCGCATGAAGTAGGCTTCGAGCCTGGGTTTTTCAGGCTTTGTGCCTGGGTTTTTCAGGCTTTGTGCCTGGGTTTCAGGCTTCGTGCCTGGGTTTCAGGCTTCGAGCCTGGGTTTTTCAGGCCAAGAGCCGAAAACTTCGCGGCAGCTGCCCAACCTCGCAATTCTCCAAAAAACAAATTTTACAGTCCTAACTGAGATGAAAACCTTTTCCAAGAGGCAAAATAATAAAAACATGGTAATTAGAACATCCCATGTGTGACTGTCAAAATCCATTAGAGGCATCTTGAAGGAATAAGGGTAAGTAACATAGAGGGAGAGGTTATACCTCTCAATTTTTCCCATGAATTGAGTGCCATTATTAAGTTCTGGGAGAAAATACAGAAGAGACAACAAAGCCATGTACACGTTCTGACCCAACTTAATAGCCCATGACACAACCAATATCATAAGCCAATCCCACTCAGTGCAGCAGAACAAGAATTTTCATACATTTTCCACAGAGGGTAAACAATACCATAGGGAATACATGATGAGACATGTAATACCACCATACAAGCATATCAGCTAACATTATGAACAGCAATTAGTTAACTAGTACCAGGAATGTACACAAGAAGTTTGTTTAAGCCCACTCTGTTCTATTTCAACCTTGCGGGCCCCACATTGGGTGCCAATTAATGTTGTGGTTTTGCCCAGCCGGGACGAAGGAAAAAAAACCCACAACTCCTCCCCCTCCCTGTGGAATGTGGAGGGGATCGGAAAAAAAGTAAAAGAGCCCATGTAACGTGAAATAAGAACAAATTACTAGGGGAAAGTTGAAGAGGAACAACTCATTTCTGGTTCCTCATGGGAATTGACTCTATCCAAGCTCAAACCAGGACAGTTCCTTAACCACTTGTGACAGGAAGTTGTCATCAACGCTAACCTCCTGGACTGTATGTGCTTGGCTGTGTGGCTTTGACAGCAAATATCAGAGTGGCTGAAGTCCCCCATGAGGATTAGGGATTGTGATTGTGAGGCAGCTGTCACCTGTTTGTAGAAGATGCAGACTTTCATATGACTGTACATTCATTACAACCCCTACCCTTAACATCATTACAACCTTAACATACATGTGTTATAAGCCAGGTGAGCTATACTAGGATTCATATATAGGGTACTAGGATCCACATATAGGGACAGACACTGTTACTATAAAAGTCAGTACTTTAAAGAACCCTCTAACATTTTTGTTTTGTTTTAGAAGGCAGGCATTCTCTATTGCAGTGCTGGATGCATGGGGAATCGCTCCACCTAACATGCGTACTGTATGTTGTATCAGTTATGTTTGTATTACTCTGTTACATAGATATGTATTAAATTTCCCAGAACGGTTATACATATTCATTCTATTTCCTGGAACTTATTATCATATCCACACTTTCCTGAGTGAAAAACTGGTTATATGGTCAAGTCCAAAGAGTCATGGTCAATGGAGTTAAATCCAGTTGGAGGCCAGTCGTGAGTGGTGTCCCTCAGGTCTCAGTACTGAGGCCACTCAAGTTTAACATCTTTATTAATGAATTGGATGAGGGGACAGAGTGCACCCTTAGTAAATTTGCAGATGCCACCAAGCTGGGAGGAACTGTTGATCTCCTTGAGGGTTTGGGATCTCTGTACAGAGAGATCTAGATCAGCAGGATCCCTGGGCCAAGGCGAATTCCATGAGTTTCAATAAGGCTAAATGCCAGGTCCTTCAGTTCGGCCACAACCACCCCAAGCAGTGCTACAGTTGTCCTGGTTTAGGCCCATCAGGGAACAAAAGACCACAATTAGCCTCAAGTACCAAAGACCTGAGGATTGTCAAAGGGCAGGGAGAGCTTAATTACCACCTAAGGTTCAGGACAAAATAGACCAGGCTACTCGACTTGGGGAAGAAAACAGAAAATAATTTAATGCAACGCCAACTAAAACATAACCTTAAAACCCCAAAACATAACCAAAATAAACCAACACAGAGTGGTACAACAATGAAGAGTCCGACCAGCCCTTTAAGACCACCTTCTCCCCACTCCTCCCCTCTTCCCGGGCTCAGAGTTCTGATCCCGTTGTTTTTACCTCCTCCCCCACTGAACGGCCCAGGGGGGCAGGGATTAGGGATTTCAGTCAGTCTATTCCTGATAGCTTCTGCCATTTGTCCCTCCTCAGGGCAGGTGGGCTCTGCACCAGTCCTCCCTGCAAGTCCATAGGGTACCTCACACACATGGCAGCCCTGCACGGACTGCTCCGATGTGCATTTATCCCAAAGGCTGCAGCTCCTTTCTGCCTCTCATGTGGGTTTGCTCTACGGCCTGCAGGCTCTCCAGCACGGCCTGCACCATGGCCGCCTCCTCACACAGTCCCTCGTCTGTCTGGGTGCACTCACACGGAACTACTGGTGGCTCTCAGTCCTGCCATGGCCCTGCATGGGTTGCAGGGGTATAGCCGGCATTCTCACTATGGCTTGCAGAGGAGTCTCTGGTCTAGTGCTCCTCCTTCCTTCCTCCTTCTCTGACTGTAGGGTCCACGTGGTCACCTCCATCTTGTATCACTCTTACATCTCTTGCCAGCACCTCAAATTCCTGTCCCTAAATAGTGATCGCAGAGGCGCCAGATTGGCCCAGCCGGGCTGGAGGTAGGTCTAAACCCAGGAGCTGGAGGAGAGTCCAAAAACTCTTTACTGGGTCTTCACTGCAACCCGCTCCCCCTAATACCAATCAAAAGCTGCTCCTTGCTAAACTATGAAAACAGTCTTGGGGAGGAGTGGCTGGAAAGCTGCCAGGCAGAGAGGGACCTGAGAATGTTGATTGACAGCCTGTTGAGCATGAGCCAGCAGTGTGCCCAGGTGTCCAAGAAGGCCGATGACATCCTGTTCTTTATCAGGAATAATGTCAGCAGAAGTAGGGAGGTGATCATTCCCCTGTTCTCAGCTTTGGTGAGGCCACACCTCAAACACTGTGTCACATTTTGGGCCCCTCTCTACAAGAAGGACATTGAGGTGCTGGAGAGGATATGGAGGCGGGGTACCAAGCTAGTAAAGGATTTGTAGCACGTCTCATGAGGAACGGCTGAAGGATCTGGAGCTGTTTAGCCTGGAGAAATGAAGGCTCAGAGGAGACCTTATTGCTCTCTACAAATATCTGAAAGGAAGTTGTAGCAAGGCAGGGGTCAGTCTGTTCTCCCTAGTAACAAACAATAGAGCAAGAGGAAATGGCCTCAAGTTCTGCCAGGGGTGGTTCAGGCTGGATTGTGGGAGAGTATTGGGCTGCAGGCAGCTTTAACCTTGATACGCAGCTCTTCCCTTGAAGCACACAGATAAACACCTCTAAGAAAGAAGTGATAAGACAGAAGAACTAAAGCATAAAACCAGTATGTGAGCATACCAAAGAGGCAGCAAGAGCGGCACATGAACAATATAGAGTGACCAATCATTATGTTAGCATAGGTGCGTGCTTTGAGACTGTTACCCAATTAACACAGAATAAACTGTGCGTGATCAGGGAATAAGGGTATATTAGGGGGAAGCTTTGGCAATAAAGGATCTGCAGCACCAAGAACTGAACCCGTCTCTGTGAGTGATTCTTGGCCGCTACGACATCTGGTGACCCTGATGTGATCTTGGCAAGCCAGAACTTTTAGAAGGAAAAAAAAAAAAACAGAAGAAAAAAAAAAGGAAAAAGAAGAAAAAAAAAAGGGGGAGGGGTCCGGTCCGGTCTGATGATACTGCCCTGACTGCGGTAGGCAAGCAGTGGTAGCAGAGCCCAGCTGAACAATTCAGATTGGCAGGGAGAGCTGACAATCCCGGCCAGGCAGAAACTGAAGGCACCTGAGGAGAAGGTGAGCAGCTGGGAACAAAACAGATGTGCAGATCTCTTAAGAAGAGCAATCTGTCCTAAATAAAATTATGTGTATTTTAGAAAAAACAGAGTTCAATCTGATGATAAAGCCATAAGAGCTTTATTAATTTGGACAGGAAAACAGAGGGTTCCTTCTGAAGCTAGGACAGCATTTCAGGTTAATACCTGGGAGAATTTGGACAAATTGCTTTTTGAACATGCTTCAAAGGGAGATAAAATTGTTGCAGAGTCATTAACCACTTGGAGACTTATAAAGGAGTCGATACTGAAGCTTAAAAGTGAACACTCTGTGGCCACTGCCACTGCATTAGCAACCTCCCCATCACCTTTTCCTCCCTGTATTCTTGGGGCAAAAGGCCCACCTGATAAAAGTGTAACACCTTTTAACTGTCCTTTGCCAGATGATACCATCAAGGACAATGCTAAAAACAAACCAGATGTGCATTCCAAATAGTCTTTGACTCAGCTGTTATTAATAGACTTTTTGGAGGACCCCATCCCTCCTGTTTTCTGTTTTGAAAAAGATCGCGTGAACAAGCTCTTAATGAAGGAGAATTAGATTTAGCTGATGCAATTGGGCCGGGAGGGAGCTCGAGCTTATCCAGTAATAACTAATCTGGATGGAACACGAGAGTGGGAGCTGTTTCACTGGGGTCTCATAAAAGAGCTGCGATCCACTTGCATGCAGCATGGGATCCGGCCTTTCTAAAGAACAGAAGTTGTATATGCAAGTTTTAAAGCAGCTGCTGCAGGCTGCTCACTGTTCGGTAACGGATGATTAATTGTGTGAGTTGTTGTGCTGTATTCAGAGATATTGTACATGGTTCCCAGCAGAAGGGAGAGTAGATTTAGCATTATGGTACAAGGTAGGGCAAGAGTTTAAAAATAAAAAGGAGCTAGGGTTTGCAGTTCCTACCTTTATTGTGTTTACATGGTGACTGATTTATATTGCTTTACAAACTCTGGCCAGAGAGGTAACATAACATTTTGAGATAAGAAAGAAGTAACACCCAGTTTCCCCCCTGAGAGAAACAAGCTGGGGTGCAAAAGGTAAAGATGATTAATTGAATATGTTTCAGAGAAGCATTAAATAATGGGGACCCTGTGGCATTCCCAGTGATTTTAAGATCCCACCAACAGCCGCAACGTAAGTCCCTGCCATATGTGGTTTTTAAAGAGCTGAGGAAAAGCATCAATGAGAACGGGCTTCAGAGCCCATTTACAGCAGGTATATTGGAGGAACTAGGTTGCCTTAACAATAGGAAATGCTATGCCATTTACTGCTATGGTGTTAATTGTTCCAATTAAGGAGGTACAACACTGGATATTAGGAGGAATTTCTTTATTGAAAGGGTTGTCAGGCATTAGAATGGCCTGCCCAGGGAGGTGGTAGAGTCACTGTCCCTGGAGGTATTTAAAAGACAGTTGGAAGTTGTACTTAGGGATATGGTCTAATGGCTAGGACAAAGACTGGACTCAATGATCTTAAAGGTATCTTCCAGCTGAAACGATTCTATGATTCTGTGATTCCATGATTTGGTATCAGTTGCAGAACTGAATCAAATTGATTCTGAGGTCACAAACTCCTCTGATTGGTTCAGTTATGGCATGCAGTGGGTCCACTGCTGAGCTAGCCAGAACCAGCTGTGACTGGCACAGGTAGTCAGTCCCTGAGCCCCTCCCACAGAGGCCAGCTCTGCAGGGTCGTCTCCTATAGTGGTTTTGCCTGGGCCAGGTTTTTTGGTAGGAGTGGGGCTACAGGGATGTCTTCTTTAAACAAAGACTTGCCAGAAGCTTCCCCTGTAGCTCATAGGGTTAGGGCCAGTCAATTCTAAGCTGGATCCTGCACCTGACCCAGGCCTGGCCAATTAGTGATGGAGGTAATGCCTCTGTGATCAACGTATTTGAGAAGGGGAAGAAGTTGTTGCACAGTTGCTAAACTGCAGCAGTAACAGGGAGGGAGAATGTGAAAACATCTCTGCAAACACTGATGCCGTGAAGAAGCCAGTCAGGACTCAATAGCCAATGTGACTATTAATCAGGTATTCTTTATTGCAGTGCTGGGGAACACGGGGGAATTCTCCACCAAACGTGCCCACCTCAGCCTTTAGATTTTCAGTTTATATTTACAGCAAACATGAATATTCATTACATTTCCAGGAAAGGGCCCACCCATAGTCCCATCCTGGTCCACCCAAGTTATGCCTCCATCATGCTGCTTTCGGTGTCCTCTTGCTTCCCTCAAGTGGTCATTAGGGATCACTGTTGAATTAAGATCCAAACTTTCCTTGCAATGTATCTTTACTCCTGGGTCTGTGGACAGGATGAAAACTGGCCTAAAAGCTCTGCCATCCCAGATAACAGTTTTGTTTAGGGCTAGGCAGGCCTTGCAATTATCAGTGGTATACAATGTCCAAATGTTCAAGTGTAGAACTAACGTAATAGCTTCGCCATAATAATTTTGTTTAGGTACATACCAGTCTTGAAACTATCAGTGCTAAGCAATAGTTATGTACAATAAATAACTGTGTGTTTCTAATAGCTCTGCTTGTGGGCTTACAAGACTAGCAGTTTCATAAAACTATATGTGCAATTTTCTAACTAATATTGTAAGTTTTGATAAGCAAGCTCCCATAACCTAAACTTACCTATCTACCTACAAATCAACACTAAGGTCAGTGAAGAAGGAGGGGAAGGAGGGTGCTTAGGCACTGAAAGAAAGGGCTCCCCTGTGATATGTGGTGAGGATCATGGTGAAGCAGGTTGTCCCCCTGCAGTCCATGGAGGACCACTGGGAATCAGACCTACTTGCAGCCCGTGGAGGAGCCCACGCCAGAGTGGGGGGATGCCTGAAAGAAACAGTGACTCTGTAAGAGGTTCATCCTGGAGCAAGTTCCTGGCAGAACCTAGGAGTTCGTGGGGGCGGTGCCCACACCAGAGCAGGTTTGCTGTCAGGACTTGTGATCCCGTGAGGGACCCAGGCTGGAGCAGTCTGTCCCTGAAGGACTGTTCTCCTGGTGGATGACCCATGCTGGGGCAGTGTGTGAGGAGCTGCCCCCATGAGAGGCCCCATGGTGGAGCAGTTCGTGAGGAGCTGCAGCCCATGGGAAGAACCCACGCTGAAGAAGTTCATGAGGGACTGTCTCCCGTGGGAGGGACCCCACAGTGTAGCAGTGGGAAGTGTGAGGATGCCTCCCCCTGAGAAGAAGCAGTGGCAAAGTCCATCTGTAATGAACTAACTGCAACCCCCATCCCACATCCCCTGTGCCACTGGGGGGGAGGAAAGGGAGTCCTGTGAAGAGGAGGGGTGGGGGGAGGTGTTTTTAAGACAGTTTTATTTCTCATCTCCATGCTCTTATTGTTTCTTTATAAATCATACCTTTTTTCTCCCTAGGTTGAGTCTGTTTTGTCTGTGACGCTAATCGCTGAGTGATCTCTCTGTCCTTATCTCAACTCACAAGCCATTTGTTATATTTCTCTCTCTCTCCTGTCTAGTTTGGGAGTGGGAGTGACTTTTTTTTATTTTATGACTTGGTGGACATTGGGCTAAACCACCTCATCTCCCCACTACCAAAACCTTGCCAAATATGTCCAATGCATTCCACTCCTCACCTCTGCAATACATATTTATGAACTGTCATTTGACTATACATTCATTACAGCTCCTACCTTTAACATCATTACAACCTTAACATACATGTGTTATAAACTTTATCCTTCCTCCTAGACAATCGTTATGGATGTGGTAAGAAAGTGTACATACACTCAACAAAACTTATATACATTACAAAACTCCACCCCTTGTCCTGTAGACTAGAATATAGGGTTTAATCATATAATACCCTCTTTTGTTTGTGCAAAACAAAAAAACAAAGGAAGTAATAACACTTTCAGTATCTGTTCATTACAAACTGCACATCTAAGATCCTGTGATTCTGAGTGATTCTGGGATTGTCCATTTGAATATTAATCTATTACAAATTCCATACTTTGTCCTTCCACAGGGGTTGTTCCTTTGCAAGGAACAGCAGATTTGATCTACTGCTTCACAAATCCCTCCACCAACTGATTCCAAAGATTTCCTCCATTGTTCAGGGCACTATTCACATGGCATATGTCTAAAATTTTGTCGTGGTTTTGGTCTAGCTAACAACGAATCACCATGACAGTCTCTTGCTCACTGTCCCCCATCCACCCCCACTCTCCTTAGGATGGCAGAGACTCCAGCGAGATTGGAAGAAAAAAGATAACCAAGGACCCTGTGGATCAAGACAAGGACAGGGAGGGCTCATTGCCAATTATGGTTCGAGGCAAAACAGACTCGACTGCTTGACTTAGAGAGGAAAGTAAGAACAGTTTATTCTACTATCTACAAGAAACAGATGAGACAGAAAGCAAGAAAAGAGCAGGATCATGAGAAAAAATAAAATCAGCACTTTAAAATCTCCTTCCCCCACCCCTCCTTTCTTCCTGGGTTCAACTCACTGCTCCTGATATCTCTACCTCCTCCCCCATCAACAACACAGAGGGCTAGGGAAGGGAGGATGCGGTCAGTTGCTCACAGATGGTGTCTGCTGCTTCTTTTTTCTCGGGGGAGAAGGACTCTTCACATTCTTCCCCTGCTCCAACACAGGGTCTCTCCCACGGGATACAGTCCTTAATAAACCTCTCTGGTGTGAATTCTTCCCAACAGCTACAGCTTCTGCTAACAAACTCCTCCAGCATGGGACTCCTCTGCAGCCAGCAGCATTCTAGGCACCTTCTGCTGAAATGCTGCCCTCCCACAAATTCATGGACACCTCTGGGCACAGTCACCATCTCTGGCATGGGAACCTCTAAGAACTGCCAACAACTCTCAGCTTCACCACTCCTCCCCACAGAATGCAGGGGAGTCTTTGCTCCATCACACCTCCTCTCTTCCCTCACTGACCTTATGGTATGCATGGTCATTTCTCTCTCCTCCAACTGTTTCCACCACCGCCAGATGGGAAAAAGAAGGAAGAACAGCAAGAAAAAACAGGAAGAACCCTCCTCTTCTGGCTTCTTCTTAAAAAGTGATTGTGGAGGCACCCAATTGGCTCATCCCCAAAAGTGGGTCTGACTCAGAGCAAGGGAAAGTTTTGAGCAACTTCTTACAGGAGTCATCTTTACAGCCTATTCCCCATTACCAGAAACAGCTCCACACAAACCCATGACAACTCCTCAGGCCTCTGTTTTCTTGAGCTATCAATTGTATCCTGCAGGTACCACCTCGCGGGTTGGGATTCATGGACCACGCATCAGACCAATATGATCAATGCAGAAGCTGTTTATTTTAGCATTCAATCACATTATATATGTTATTCTTTTCTAAATACATGATGTATTCTATTATGATTGGATAGCTCAGTCTATCATGCTCTGTTCACGTGACTAATAGCAGAATATGATTTGTTAAGCTTAACTGTTAGTATCTTGATAGCAGCAGTTTCTACATTCTTTTTACCTAATTCCTTTTCTATCTCATTTCTGTTCTAAGCTTACACAGTTTCTTTCCCACACACACAACTGCCTTCATATCTACAGTCTAATAAGCAACTCATCTTTGACTATTCTTCAGGCCCACTGTTCACTGTCTGATATATCTAAAGTCTGAGACCTGCATCTGAGGCCTGTGTCTGAGCCTCATGCAGCTTACAGTCTCATATAACCAAAGTCTGGATGGGTCACATGTCCATTTTCCTTCAGGTACATTGCTACAGTGTCCCAACAGGTCTGTTTTCCCAGCATCACCATAGTAGAGGGGAGGGTCTCTGTGGCAGCAGCTGTAGGCCTTCTTCATTCCTTTAACTTCACTTTGAGTGAAGAACTGTTGAGTGGTCACACTCTGGGGAATGGTGCTTCCAGTAACTGGAGTGGTCTGAAGAGGCTCCATTTTTAGAGTCACAGAATCACAGAATGATTGTGGTTAGAAGAGACTTCTGGAGTTCATCTGGTCCAACTCCCTCCAGTCAAGCAGGGCCACTTAGACCCAGTTTCCCAGGACTATATCTAGGCAGCTTTTAAATATCTCCAAGGAGGGAAGCTCCACAACCTCTCTGAAAATCTGTTCTAGTGCTCAGTCACCCTCATAGTTTTTCATGATGTTCAGATGGAACCTCCTGTGTTTCAGCTTGTGCCCATTGCCTCTTGTCCTGTCACCAGACACCACTGAAAAGAGTCTGGCTCTGTCTTCTTGACACCTTCCCTTCAAGTATTTATATACATTGATGAGATCCTCCCTGAGCCTTCTCTTCTCTAGGCTGAATAGTCCCAGCTCTCTCAGCCTTTCTTCATGAGAGATGCTCCAGTCCCTTCATCTTTGTGGCCCTTCACTGGACTCTCTCCAGTATGTCCATGTCTCTTCTCTACTGGAGAGCCCAGAACTGGGCATGGGACTCCAGTTGTGGCCTCACCACTGCTAAGGAGAGGATTACCTCCTTTGACCTGCTGGCAACACTCTTAATGCAGTCCAGAATACCTTCACTGGCTTATGGATGCTTGTTTCAGACCTTCAAATCAGAAATTTGTTTATGACAAACTTCTAAAGTGTCTAATTTGTATGTGGTGTTATAAAATTTTCACATCTGTTTTATGTTAGATCTCATTCCAGTCCTTTACATTTGGAGTCAATGTTTGAAGAGAAGGAAAGAAGATATGGATTTTCATGCTAAGAAATAGCATATATTCCAAATAATCCATCTCTTATAGGAAAAAGCTCACAATTTCAGGTGGAAAACAGATACATGCTATTGCCTAAATACATCCAGAGACAGAATGAAGTAGATTGATGGGAAATGGAGGTCTTTTGTCTTTAAGCTCATCATAAATTCATTTTTGTTCTCTTGATTTGTGTTGGCTTAATATACTATTATATATTTACTATTATATTTTTACTCACAGATTTACTGCAGTCACACCTCCATGTCTATGAGGAAATCTCATTCTGAAATTAATTCTTAACCTTCTTTGAAGATGCACAACATAAAAGTAGCTCATTATAATGTGAAAACCACACCTCCAGTACTTGTTATCCACCTCCAAGTAAAGAACTCTACCCACTGAGCATGCCCAGTATATTTAAAATACACTGTATCTTTAAATCAAGGACACCGAGGAATCGTCCAATAGCTATCAAGTAGGTATGTACTTATAGAATAAGTGGGAATACTCATATATCCTAAATGGCATAAATGTGCTGCTTAACTATAACCAGGTGTGCTAGCTTTTTTGGAGTTAACACCTAGCACTCATATCTGTGAAGACATGAAATAAATATCTCGACTTAGTGTGTGAATTGGTTATTGCATAATGGGTAAAGAACCCATCTTTGGGACACAAGGTGGGCTGCTGCTCAGGGACTGTCTAGGCATCGGTTAGTTGGTGGTGAGCAATTGTTTTCATTTGTATCAATTGTCTTTCTTGGGTTTTAGTTTCTTCTCTGTTATTTTTTTCCTCTTTTTCTTACAGTTAAAAATTATTATTATTTCCTTTTAATTATCAAAATATTTTTATCCTAACCCATGAGTTTCTTTGTCAGTTTTACCCTTCCAATTCTCCCCTCATCCGACTGGGAGTGTGAGAGCAGTTATGTGGTGCTTAATTGCCAGCTGAGGTTAAACCACAACAGAAAGATTTGCTAAAGTGAAGATAATTTGCTAATGCTTCATGAGCCTTATGTTAAGAAACTGTCCAGTGTTTTAAGACACTGAAAGAATCAAGATTTAAAGATAAAATGTGTGGAATTTATTGACTTGCGGAATCAAACTCTGTAACTCAAAGAGTTATAAAGAAGGTATGTTTATTTGGCGCCGGGCGCACGGGGGATCACTCCACCAAAAACGTTTTAAGAATCATATCAAACCTTTTAGTGATGCCTATAGGGTCCTCTCGGTAATCTCTTACTGTTTCCTTCCAGGAATCTAAGTCATTAGTGGTAAAGGGAACCTTTATTTTTGCGGGTCCCACTGGGCTCATCTCCTGTTTCAGCAGGGCTTGAATTATTGGACCCACTTTACTCTGAGTCCTTGATGTAATGGGGCTGAATCCAGGGCCTTGTGGCTCATTTTTCACTGTTCCTTTATCTAGTATCAGTGGTGTTCCCATATTTACAGTCCTGTCTGGTCCCACAGAAGGACCAGGACCCATTGCAGGGCCAGGTGAAGTTCCTCTGTCATTCATATTTATACTCATTGTTGGAGGAGGGCCCTGGTTGCCAGTAGGCACGCCCATATTCACTGTCCCCTGAGGACCCATATATTCCATTCTCATTTTCTGTTTTATTACTTCTGCCCCCCTTTCATTAGGAGGGGGCATGGAGGGAGGTATATAGCCTTCCAGGCTTTCTAAATCATTTGCCTGATACACCTTATCTCTATTGGTGCAGCGTTGTCCGACACTACAGGACGAACAGCACCTTTTCAGTTTTCCCTTGTTTTCTCGTTCTAGGGCCAGTATCAGGGGATCTTGGGGAGGAGCTAACCCACAATCCTGCTGCCATTCTGGGTGATTTCTCAGAGTGAAAAACATGTCCACATAAGAAGCCTCATCCCATTTTCTTTCCCTCCTTATAAACAACATTGACTGTAGGAGGATATTATAATTCAGAGTTCCATTTTGAGGCCACTTCTCCTCATCGTCTAATTTATAGAGCGGCCACCATTGGTTGCAGTATTTTATAAGTGGTTTTTTTACTTTCTGTACCCCTAGTCCCCACAAGATCTTTCCAATGTGCCAATATGCATCCTAATGGACTTTTCTCGGCTCTCACACTCTGAGTGCTTCCCATTATTTTCCTATATTCTCAAATTACTCTTTGTAACTCTTTCTCTGAAATGTTTCTCAAAATACATAATCCCAACCCCCAACCACAAAACACGGTTGTAATCTCAGCTATGTGTTCTTCACACTCAGGACACCAGCACCAATGCTTATCGTAGTCACCACCCCTTCCAATGCTATTACAGTTATATATTCTAGCAAAAAGTACGCTTCAGTTTTACCCACCCAGCATGTTCCAAACGGGGCGTTTCAAACAGGGAATTTCTAATGGGGGCAGTGGATGGAGTTCTTTCTTCTCCGCTGTATAATTTGCACACAAAAGTTAAGTATATTCCCTGATATTTATATAGTCCCGATCCTCCTGTTTGGGGTGGGATCCTCTCCCCACACCCCCAGGGCACTATAAAGTTTTCGTTAATGCATTAACACCCGGAAGCTGAAGCCACTGACAAACACGTTCACGTTCCTTGTCATAAATTGAGACCACAACGGATCATAATCCAATTATAATTTTATTAATTGTAGCAAGTAGAATATGAGCAAAGACAGCGCTGGACGACAGGGGAGTCTGCGCTCCGCCAACTGCCGTACTGATCAGTTCAAACAGTCCCTTTTTATACATTTTAGTCCGTGGCCGTGAAGCACTGTAGGTACTCTGCGCATTCTTTAGTTCTTCTGCACTTTATAGCTAGGATTTCAGCTACAAAGGGGACTGATTCGTTGAAATGGTAACAATAATATTGAGAGTTTATTCCTTTGGCAAAGATTTCCCACCACTCATGGGATTTTTGAGTAATTTCTTGTTTAGACTCTAATTGTTTTAATTTCCACTCAGTGAGAGTTCTTTGGATTCATCAACACTGTGTGCAAACTCCTATTGGAGGGTGTTCACATTCACAGTGGGTCCACCATTTATCCTGGCATACCTTACTCCTAAAACAAGTAAATGGATAACGATTACAGTTCAAAGATTATAATTCAAATCATTAAGCCCAATTCATATACTCTGAGTGCATATATTATTTACATCAGTATATCCTCTATATTCAATATTTTATAGTTGCATAAGTTTAGTAATTTACTTCAGCACACTTTGTACGCTTCCATATATAATAGATAAACAAAGAAATAATTATTGCAAATGTAAACAACAACACAAACTTTATACCGAAAGGTAACACAACAAAATAATCAAATAAAGTCTTTGTCATTACGTTATCTTTTCAGGGTTATCTTGGTGTCACCTGGAGTACTGATTACTTTCCAGTGGGGTCTCGTCACTGGACCTTTAATGCGACTGGCATGAGTCCATCCACGCTCAGCAGTCCGGACAGCTGTTTCTGTTGTAAGCAAAACAAGATAAGGTCCCTCCCAATTGGGCTTTAGGGTTTCTTCCTTCCACACTTTAATCACCCAGGTTTAACATTGTGAATTTTTAAGTCCAACGGGGGTCGTTGCACAATCAGTCCATGTTCCCAGAGCTTGTTACGATGTGCTGCTAATTGCGAAACATATTCATTAATTACAGGATCTCGAATTAAAACATTTGTTTGTGGACTTTCAATTCTATATGACATTCCATACACCATTTCAAATGCTGATATTCCCACATCTGCTCGGGGCCTGGTTCTGAGAATTAATAGTGCCATGGGTAGGCACTTAATCCATGATAATTTGGTTTCTATCATTAATTTAGTCAAAGTAGTTTTGATTTCTCCATTCATCCTTTCAACCTTTCCCGAATTTTGTGGATGCCATGGCGTATGGTATTCCCACTTAATACCCAAGTTTTCTGTTAGATCCCTAACAATTTTTGACACAAAATGTGTTCCCCTGTCCGAATCGATTACATCAGGTACTCCATATCGAGGTGTAATGTGTTCAAGTAATATCTTAGTAACTTGGTTAGCAGTTGCCTTGGAGGTAGGAAAAGCCTCAACATAATGTGTTAAATGATCCACCATTACTAATAAATATTTTTAACGCCCTACCCTAGGTAGTTCAGTAAAATCCACTTGTATGTGTGAGAAGGGTCTGTATGCTGGGGAACGTCCTCCAAGAGGTTTTTGTCTCATGTTGTTTCGATTAACCCTTTGACAGATCTCACAGGCTGCTGTGACCGTTTTTGCTATGTTATATACACCTATACATGCAAATTGCCGATTGAAATGATCAACTAACGCCTGGGTTCCCCAGTGTGTTTTATTGTGTATTTTTGAAAATATTTCAAGTGCTATGCCCTTTGGCAAGACTTCTCTCCCATCTGGCAATATATACTTGCCATCCTGTTCCTTAGCTCCCATTTGTTCTAGTTTTTCCTTTTCTACAGGTTCAAAACTCAAATTTTTACTAACAAGTACTTGTTGCATAGTCAAAATCGTATTATAATTGCCTGCCACTCGTTTTGCTTCTGTATCAGCTGCATTATTTCCTCTAACCTGATAATTTGTATCTCGCTGGTGTCCCTTTATATGTACAACTGCTATTTTATTTGGCATTTTCAATGCCCCCAGAACTTGCCGAATCAATTCCGGGTGTATCAATTCTTTTCCCTGTGAGTTAACAAATCCTCTTTCCTCCCATATTTTTCCAAAAGTGTGTACTACTCCGAACGCATAGCGTGAGTCTGTATATATAGTTCCATCCTTTTCCTTCAGTGACACTAACGCTTTCCACAATGCATACAGCTCACAGGCTTGAGCCGACCAGCTGGCACTCAGGGGGCCTGATTCTATTGTCTTAAATTCTCCTTTTTCCAACTTAACGATGGCATATCCGGACAATCGTTTACCTTCCACTATTCGTGATGACCCATCTATAAATAATACTTCTCCATATTGTAGTTCTTCATCTTCTAAGTCTGGCCTAATGCGTGTTTGCTGTTCAATTGTTTGAAAACAATTGTGCAATAGTTCATTATCTTCTCCTGGGTACAAAAATTCCGCAGGGTTAACCGCTCCAATAGTTTTCAAAGATAGTTTAGGGGATTCTATAAGTATCCCCTCATACTTTAATAATCGGCTATCTGTAAGCCATTTCTCTGCTTTTTGTTGTAACACTCCTCTGATGTTATGAGGCGCATATAGGACAACTTCTCCATTAAAGGTAATGCGATTTGTTTCCTCAAGTAATAAGGCAGCAGCAACAATGATTTGTAAGCAGCTCGGCCAACCCCTGCTCACAGGGTCTAACAGCTTTGATAGGTATGCCACCGGTTTCTTCTGTCCGGTCCATTCCTGAGTTAATACTCCGAATGCCGTTCCTTCATGTATGTTAACAAATAAATGGAATGGCCGCTTTAAATCTGGTAGGCTTAAAACCAGTGCTTGACTTAGCTCTCTCTTTAGACTGGCAAACTGCTCTTGATCCTGAGAGATCCACTTGGGTATTCTGTCTTTAGACAGTTGTTCATATTTAACTTTAACTTTAAAGCTATAATTCTCTATCCATTGTCTACAATACCCAAATAGCCCTAATGCCTGCCGAATTTGCCTCTTAGTGACAGGCATAGGTAATTCCAGAATTCCTTTAATGCGTTCTGGATCCAGTATCTTTTTTTCCGTTAAACAAATAATGTCCCAAATATTTCACTTTTTCCTCCACAAATTGTAACTTTTCCTGGGATACCCGTAGTCCCTTTTGTGCAAGGAAGTTTAGGAGTCGAATGCTCTCTTTTCTTACATCTTCCTTATTATTCCCTGCTATGAGCAGATCATCTACATATTGTAACAGCACATTTCCTGTTTTTACCTGGTATTCCTTTAAGAGCTCTTCCAGGGCCTGTCCAAACAGATTAGGAGACTCAGTGAACCCTTGGGGGAGCACGGTCCATCTCAATTGCTGTCTACGGCCTGTTTCTATGTCTTCCCATTCAAAGGCAAAATAATCACGGCATTCTTCTGCCAGTGGACAGGCCCAAAAGGCATCCTTTGAATCAACCACACTATACCAGGAGTTATGGGGTCCTAGCTTGCTTAGCAATGTATATGGATTTGCTACTACAGGGAACCGGGTGATAGTTCTTTTGTTTATTTCCCTTAAATCATGTAAGAGCCGATATTTCCCATTAGGTTTCTTTACAGGCAGAATGGGGGTGTTAAAGGGTGACATACAAGGCTCTAAGATTCCTTGTGCTAATAATCGATCAATTTCTGGTTTTAATCCTCTCCGTCCTTCTAGGGATATGGGATATTGCTTTACCCTCACAGGTATGTGGGGTTTAGAAATTTGGATTTTAATCGGTGGGATTTCCAATCTACTAATTGTGTCCGGAGAGTACCAGACATCGGGGTTAATTTGTTTTTGATCATCCATGGTCAAAGGATAAGCAGACACTGTTAGCTCTTGATTTTTTACTTTAATTTCTAATTGCAATTCAACAATTAAATCTCGTCCTAGCAGATTAAATTCTGCTTCAGGGACGAGCAAGAGTTCACCCATTCCAAATTTATTTTCAGTTTCGAATACCACATTTTTGATTTTACTTACTTTAAAGGGTTCTCCTTTTGCCCCAATCACTTGTACTTTTTTTCAGGGGATACTTTACATCCCTCAGGTATTTGTTTAATAGTCGATTTCTCAGCCCCAGTGTCTACTAAAAAGGTGAACTCTTGTTTATGGGGACCTAATTTTATTTTTATCAAGGGCTCATGATGACTCCGGTCCCCTAAAATATAGAGCCCCTGACTCTCTTATTCTGTCTTTAACATTTCCTCATCCCTGATCCTTTCTCTGCAATCCTTCTTTATATGTCCATTTTTTTCCACAGTAAAAACAACACCTCTGTTCCTTCTTTACTACTACATTCCCTTGTTTCGTTCCAGCAGCAGTTTGTCTTTTACGATCCTCTCTGACCGCTGCTACCATCATTTTCACTTGCCGCTTGCTGCTCTCCTCCTCTCGCCTTACATAGACTTTCCGGGCTTCCCTCAATAATTCTTCCAACTCTCTAATTTGCCAGTCTTCTAACTTTTCAATCTTCTTTCTGATATCTTCCCATGATTTTGCTGCAAACTGAGTTTTGAGGAGTGCTTGCCCTTCGTCAGGATTTACCCCGGAATACAGCTGAAGGGCTTTCCTCAGTTGTTCTAACCACTCAGTAGGGCTCTCATTTTTCTTTTTGCATTTCATTAAATGCTTTATTGATATTCTGGCCTTGGAGTGGCCATTTAATATTTGCTTTAGATCCCTGGGCATGTTGCCAACTCCGGTGGGGGAGTGGACGCCCTGAGGACCTCTGGAGGGGCTGTGGGAGCAGGAGGTAAAGTCTAGCTCCCGGTCTTTTTAGCCACACTTCCACATATTGACTTTCTTCCGGGTTAAGGGGTTTTTTATTATTAACCCAGAGATTTAATTGTTGTCTTATCCAATCTTCTCCTGACCCATAAACTGGCCAAAAAACGTTTTTAGAAATCTTCTTCCCTCCCCATATCTTAGTACAGTATTCTATCATTTTTTGCTTATCTTTCCCTAAGGTTCCAGGGAAATATCTCCAATTATCTAAGATATATGCCAGAGAGGTATTCTTAGGTACAGCAGGTACCCTTCCCATGGGTGTCGAAGGCTTGCTGCCCTTCGCCCCCATCTTCTGGATTATCCACAAACACACACTCACTCACTCCCCTTGTTCCTGGCCCAGTCCCTCGCGGGAGATGGGAAACGCAGTACTTAAAGGTCCACACTCGCTTGGTTCAGTTGGTTCAGCTTGTTTTGTTTCTTACACAACAGAGGCGCCAGATTGGCCCTTAATGAGGACCTTAATGAGACATCCTGAAATGCCAAGAGTAAGTACAAAAAAGAAAGAAACTGTAACAGAAACATATAATGTGAAGAAGTGAAAAATAGTCTGGAAAAAGGGGAAAATATTATGAGAAAGTAAAAATTTGTAATTTTCATAGCCTTTTATAACTGCAAGAACGGGAAAAAAGTGTGTGAAAATAAAAATTAGTCTAAAAGAATTGCAAATATAATCATATGTTAGCCTTATTAGGAGAAAAATAGAAACAAACAGCATCTATTCTCTGCTTAAACTGATGGTCTCCTATGACCTCTTATGTATCTATGGTAGAAAAAAAAATAATTCTTACCCAAAATGGAGCTTCTCTCTCTGAGAACTTCCCATCCTCCATGTATTTTTGCTTTCCTAAACAGGTTGAATTCCACATAAAATTTCTATGAGATCTTGGACTCACACCAGGGATGAGACTGACTTGAGAGTTGGGCAGAGAGGAACCTGAGGTTCAACAAGGACAAGTGCGGAGTCCTGCACCTGGGGAGAAACAACCCCATGCACCAGTACAGGCTGGGGGTCGAACTGCTGGAGAGCAGCTCTGCAGAGAGACCTGGGAGTTCTCGCTGATAATAAACTAACCATGAGTCAGCTGATATAGAGCTTTATACTAACATGTACTAATAAACCTTATACCAACTTATCACAATAGTATAAAGCTTATTTTTCAGACAGGACAAAATTCACACAAGCTGTAAAAAGGTCATGCTTATCTCCTCACACTATACCTCCAGGGTCCTCCAACTTCCTTGAGGGCAGAAACCGGTTCTGCCAGGGGCCAAGTGATATCTAAAGTTGTGCAAAGATCAAGGGTGAGAAAGCCTCAGGACTTATCAGCCTTCATCTCCCAAGGCCCCAAAGACCATCACTGGCTATCACTGGGAGACATCAGAAAGGAAGAAAAGACCTAATTTACATGCGAAATCGGGGACAGGTTGTGTCTTTGTCTAGGCGGATAATGTCATCATATGATTTTGTAACTTTGTAACAAATATAAGTCAAGCAAGTTGCTGAGTCGGGTGTGCACATTTGTGGTGGAGCGATCCCCCATGCGCCCGTCACCGAATAAACATACCTTCTTTATAACTCTTTGAGTTATAGAGTCTGTTTCCGCAAGTCATTTTGGCACCCCAGCTGGGACGCGCTCTGCTCGGCTGCAGGAGCAACCGAGGAACGGACGTCTTAGCCGCGGCCCGAGTCTTTTTCTTCGGAGGAACTCCGCTCCCAGCCGCTCACTGCGGGAGCAGACAACGACCATCTATCCTGCGGACAAGGTATGTGAAAGAGGGAAAAGGGACTGCGGTCAGGGTGATCGGTAAGTCGCACAGAGACGTCTGACGCATGACAGAGTCCCCGTGTAGGTGTAAGTTGGGAAGAATCTCGGCATTGGGGGGGGGTTACCTGGTTTTTCGTAACTCAGAGGCCCCAGCTGGCATTGGGGGGGGTTACTTGGTATTCGTAACTCAGAGGCCCCAGTCGAGATTCGGATGGTTACAGGGCGAATTCGCATGACATCTTGGTTTTAGTTTGCAGCTGCGGAAGGGATAACAACTGGTATAATAATAATAATAGTATTGTGGCGTTGGAAGTATCCGGGCTTATTTGTATTTAAGATAAACAGATATTGTTGATATCGTGGTTAAAGTTGTGATGTGTATGTGAATTGAGTGTTTGAATGAATGAGACGCAGTCTGACTGCGAAGTGAGTGTGGAGTCCTTATACGCGGTTCCGTATCTCCGCGAGGAGACCGGCCGGAGACGGACGAAGCGTGTCAAGTAATTGTAGTGTTTGTTAACTTGTCTACATATGTTTTATGTGAACTAAGGGAGCCAAGAAATATATTTTAATAGTACTGTTTTACACTATCAAGGTAGAGATAAGGAAAGGGAAAGAGAAGTTTGCCGGTGGTTTCAGCTTCCAGGTGTTAATGCATTAATAAGAACTTTATATTCCCCCGGGGGGGGTGGGGAGAGAATCCCGCCCCAAACAGGAGGATCGGGACTATATAAATATCAGGGAATATACTTAACTTTTGTGTGTGAGTTATACAGCGGAGAAAAAATTACTTCGTCCACTGCCCCATTAGAAATTCCCTGTTTAAAACACCCCCATTTGGAACATGCTGGGTGGGTAAAACTGAAGTGTACTTCTTACCAAAATATATAACTGTAATAGCGTTGGAAGGGGTGGTGACTACAATAAGCATCTATGCTGGTGTCCCGAGTGTGAAGAACACATAGCTGAGATTACAACCGTGTTTTGTGGTTGGGAGTTGGGATTATGTATTTTGAGAAACATTTCAGAGAAAGAGTTACAAAGAGTAATTTGAGAATATAGGAAAATAATGGGAAGCACTCAGAGTGTGAGAGCCGAGAAAAGTCCATTAGGATGCATATTGGCACATTGGAAAGATCTTGTGGGGACTAGGGGTGCAGAAAGTAAAAAAAAAACACTTATACTGCAACCAACGGTGGCCGCTCTATAAATTAGACGATGAGGAGAAGTGGCCTCAAAATGGAACTCTGAATTATAATACCCTCCTACAGTCAATGTTGTTTATAAGGAGGGAAAGAAAATGGGATGAGGCTTCTTATGCGGATATGTTTTTCCCTTTGAGAAATCACCCAGAGTGGCAGCAGGATTGTGGGCTAACTCCTCCCAAGATCCCCTCTGATACTGGCCCTAGTGATGTAGAGCTTTATAATAACATGTGCTAATAAACCTTATCCTAACTTATCGTAATTGTATAAAGCTTATTTCTCAGACAGGACAAAATTCACACAAGCTGTAAAAGGTCACGCTTATCTCCCACACAATACCTCCGGGGTCCTCCAACTTCCTTGAGGGCAGAAACCAGCCAGAGGGGCCAAGAGATATCTGAAGATCAAGGGTGAGAAAGCCTCAGGACTTATCAGCCTTTATCTCCCAAGGCCCCAAAGACCATCACCGGCCATCACCGGGAGACATCACGCAAATGAAAGGAAGAAAAGACCTAATTTACACGTGAAAATCGGGACAGGTTGTGTCTTTGTCTAGGCGGATAATCTCATTATATGATTTTGTAACTTTGTAACAAATATAAGCCAAGCAAGTTGCCGAGTCGGGTGCGCACGTTTGTGGTGGAGCGATCCCCCGTGCGCCCGGCGCCGAATAAACATACCTTCTTTATAACTCTTTGAGTTATAGAGTTTGATTCCGCAAGTCACTAGAACGAAAATCAGGGGAAAACTAAAAAGGTGCTGTTCGTCCTGTAGTGTCGGACAACGCTGCACCAATAGAGATAAGGTGTATCAGGCAAATGATTTAGAAAGCCTAGAAGGCTATATACCTCCCTCCATGCCCCCTCCTAATGAAAGAGGGGCAGAAATAATAAAACAGAAAATGAGAATGGAATATATGGGTCCTCAGGGGACAGTGAATATGGGCGTGCCTACTGGCAACCAGGGCCCTCCTTCAACGAGTATAAATATGAATGACAGAGGAACTTTACCTGGCCCTGCAATGGGTCCTGGTCCTTCCATGGGACCAGAAGGGGCTATAAATATGGGAACACCACTGATACTAGATAAAGGAACAGTGAAAAATGAGCCACAAGGCCCTGGATTCAGTCCCATTACATCAAGGACTCGGAGTAAAGTGGGTCCAATAATTCAAGCCCCGCTGAGACAGGAGATGAGCCCAGTGGGACCCACAAAAATAAAGGTTCCCTTTACCACTAATGACTTAGATTCCTGGAAGGAAACAGTAAGAGATTACTGAGAGGACTCGGTAAAGGTTTGATAAGATTCTTAAAACCTTAGAACCAGGCGGGTGAGACATAGATGCATATTGGATGCACTGACCGAAACAGAAAAGCTGTTGGTATTGAAAACCGCAAAAACACAGGCCCAAATTACAGGAGGGACATTAGTGGGACGGACAGCTGATCAGTGTTTACCTTTGATAGACCCAGGGTGGGATCCAAATGATCGCGATGATTATCAGCAGTTGCAACAATATCCACAGTGGATAAAATATGGGTTGGAAAATGCGATTCCTAAAACTCCAAATTGGTCAATGCTATATGCCGTAAGACAAGGCCCTTTTGAAACCCCTTTAGAATTTTTAGACAGAATAAGACTTGCTATGCGCAAATATACTCCTCTGGACACGTCAGCTGAAATAGGCCAGCAACAGCTAATATCCTTGTTCATAGGGCAGTCATATGACGATATCCGAAGAAAACTGCAAAACTTAAGAGGGGCAGACACGCGGGATATAGAAAGGTGTAGGCACAGATGTAGCTTGGACCAGCCAGCTTGAATAAAGATGGTAGGGATAAGTTAATGCAGCTGGCATGCTACTTCAGAAACAGGTGCTGCAAGTTAATCAATTGGGCCCTGGGTGATCTCATGGGCAGAAGCAGCATATAAGGAGGTAGCTAGCAAAGGAAGGGTGGCTTTGAGTCAGCTCTGGTGGTTGTACTACGTTGCCCCTGTACGTCTCTGCACGTGCATTACTTAGACCCTCTACGTCTTTGAGTGATTATTGCCTTCACAACAACAACATTTGGTGATCCCGACGTGATTCGCTGATCCTCGGCAGAAAAGCACTTGGATTCCTGCTTGAAAAGGCAAGTGATCTGAGCAAACTGATATAATGGGAAAAATGCTAAGCAAAGAGGAAAATCCTATTGACACCCTCCAGCATATCCTTGTGGAAAAAGGATTCAATTATGAAAGAGAGCCTTTGCTAAGACTTGTAAGATGGGGACAGGAAGTAGGTCTCTTTGCTTCCCCCCAAGAAGTATATGAAAAAGGACACTGGGAAAACCTAGGAGACATGTTGAATAATGCTATCGGCTTGTGTAAGTTGGTATCATCCATTATACACCAGCTAGAAGCTGAGCGAGCTGCCGCTGCTGCCATGAAAGCAGAAGCTGCTGCACCATCTGCGTTCCCTGTAGATGCTAAAAGATTCTTTGGAGGTGGTGACTTTATAGTACCATCGGCTCCAAGACTCTTCGGAGGGGATAATGTTGTAATACCCTTGGCTCCACCTCTGGAAGAGGAGAGCATGGATGTGAGCCCACCTCCCCCAGAACCCCCTAGAGCACTGTTCCAGGAGCCGAACACGCGCATTGCTTCTCCTCCCCTCCCACCCGCCCTTCACCATCCTGCCCCATCCCACCCTTCTGCTATACCTGAAGGAGTACCTAACAGAGAACGAAAGGTACGTTTTACAACTGATACTGTGGATATGCCGTTGCCCCTGAGCTCATCAATCCCTGAGTGTATTCCTCTGCCATCATCACCCCCAACTTCTAGTGAAGATCAACAAAGACAATTATTAAAGGAAGAGTTAATACAACACGGAGAAGATATGAAACACACTTTGGCCCAGTTGGAGGAACTGATAGAAAAACCAAAAGCAACAGCTAATCAACTGTTGGAACGAATTAATGAATTAACCAAAACAAAGATTAAAGTTTCATCCCCACAGGTGCTCAGAGACCCTCGGCCAGATGACTATGATCCAGCTAAGAAATGGAGAGGCCTCATACGTGATGCGGTAATCGAAGGTGAATTTATTCCACAAGCCTTTCCAGTAATAACAGCACAAAGAAAACGACAATGGGCACCTTTAGATTGGAAATTGGTAAGAGAAGGCCAGAAAGCGGTAATGCAATATGGCTTGTCCAACCCATACGTTCAAACGTTACTGGATCATATTTTCGCCAGTGGGTTAATGACTCCATTTGACTGCCGGAAGCTTGCAGAAACTTTCCTGAAGCCCACTCAGGTATTACTATGGGAGTCTGAATGGGAAAACAGAGTTGATCTGACAGTGGTGGAAAACATGGACTTACAACAGGGAGATCCGCGGCGAGTCGTCACAGCAGACATGATGTTGGGTAAAGGACCATTTGCTGATCCTCAGGTACAAGCCCGGCTGCATGAAGCTATTTTGCAGCAAACACAGACACTGGCACGTCAAGCATTTAAGATTGTTCCTGATATGGGGGTGCCAGTTCCCTCATATACAACTATTATACAAAAACCTAATGAGCCTTTCATGACCTTCTTAGACCGTCTAAGAGCAGCTCTGGATCGTATACCAAACATGTCGGCTGAAGTAAAGGTGGAAATAGGATTACACTTAGCAGTTGCTAACGCTAATCATGACTGCAAAAAGATCCTGCAGGCTCTCCCGCGGACAGCAACTTTGGTCGACATGATAGAAGCCTGCTCTAGGGTAGGATCGTCAGCACATTTAGCCGAAGCAATGGCAACAGCATTGAAACCTTTAGTTCAAGCCCACAAAGGAGATCGGAGGCCAAAGTGCTTTAACTGTGGAAAAATAGGACACGTGAAAAATCAATGTCGGTCCAGACCATTGGTATGTGACAGAGACCAGCTCTTTCCAGGACGATGAAGGACAGGCGGACCACTGCTCTTTGAGCAAGTGACAATTTATTCTTACTTCTTATGTTCTTTTATAGTTGATACATATCGTAAAGGTCATCAGTATAGGTTAACAAACAATATGAGTACGTGTATTTTCTATATGCTACAAATCAATCAAATGTTATCTACAAAATTTATGGTACTGTTTACTACATTTTTGTGATATATGTTCCGTGGCTACAAGACATCTGGTGTCGTTATCATTGTTGTGTATACAGGATGTTTTTGCTTAAGTTAGGGGCTTTGTTTAAGGAGCCAACCCTTTCAGGCAGGCTTCCTTAGAAAAGATTAACCCTTACCAGGCAAATCCTTTCGAGGGCCATTCTACCCTTTCAGGCAGATTGGTCTCATCATTTCACCCTTTTTTCTTTTTATTCAGTATGTATTGTAGCGGGAACGTGTTGTGTAGCCATTAATTGTAATTTTTTAGTTTTTATACTCGTTTGTTTTATCATATCATACATTAAACGAAATATGCAAGGTAATACTACAACTAGGACAATTATGCATGAAGTTGCTCCTATAAGGCAATAGATTCCTTTATAAAATGAGGATAGTGATGGAAAAGAAGCCTTTAAAACGCTAACAAAATCATGAGCACGTTGGGCGAGAGGTAACTGCAATTTTTCTATATTTTGTAAAGAGAGAATTTCTCCATGCAATAGTTTTAAATTAATTGAAGAGTTGGCATTATTCCATATTATGCTAAGCCAATAAGCAAAGATCTGTAATGATGACCAATAGTCAAAATCATGTTGTTGTCGTCGAGGTTGTCGTGGTATCAA